>NW_023046125.1:0-73421 GCF_011762505.2 Arvicanthis niloticus
AAAATGCAATCTCATACTACTACCCAGTGTTCAATATCAAATAATTCTCTATAGTTATTCAGATCACAATATTTAAATCAATAATCTCTACAGTTGCATTTAATAGTCTTTTATTCATTAAAATAATCAAAATTTATGTTGGGTTATTAGAAAAGAATTTTATGAAGCTGCCAAGGATGTTCTCAATATAAGACTCATTTATGCAATTGTGAAAATGGGTTAATTGTTGCCCTTTTAATGCATGCTGTTAATGAGGCTTCATGTGTCTCAAGTTACATTTCTTCTATGAGAAAATATCCATACAAGATAAAAAATTGGCATGCACCATTGTTTTGCATGTGCCCAGGATAGGAGAGAATTTTATGAAGAGAAAGAAAATCTCTGTACAATAAGCATAATTTCCATGATGGGTGAAATCACCACAACTGTGTTATGTCTGAAAATCTCTTACATTGTAATATTCACTCTTGGTCACAGACATGATCAGCTGGGCACATTACTCTTCTATGATCATAAAAAATTCAATGATTTAACCTTTAATTACACAAGCAATCACACAAGGATTAAATGTGGTAGTGAAATAAACTGTATGCAGTGTCCAGTAAAAACAATGACTACCCCATAAAGGCAAAGGATGTTGCTTTTGTCCTAATATACTGTGCTTTCTAGAGATAATTTTGTGAATGATAATAATGATGATGATGACCATGTGATCATACTGGTGGCATCACTCACTATTCACTGAGTACTTTAAAACAATAGGTACTAGGATGCAGAATTATAAATTAAGATTATTTCAGTCACTTTGGACTTTATACATTTATTATAATGAAATTACATAAATATGTACTTATATGTATATAAGTCTTTTTTATTAAATATTGTAAGGTGATATTATAGCTAACATCTCTTGATAAAAAAGGCAGGATCACTCACAGATCAAAAACAAGAGTCTATTAAGAGATGCCCAGTATTTTACTCAACTGTCCATCTAGAAAAATTAGGAAATAAAAATAAAAATAAAAATAAATAAATTTGTCTGAGAAGAAAATAACTTGTGTGTATCCACAAATGTAAAACTTATTATGAGGAAAATGTTTAAGAATTCATTTCAAAATTATTAGAGTTAAGGCCAATAAGATGGCTTACCCAGTAAAAGATGCTTGTCATCATGTCTGAAGACCAGAGATGAATTCTCAGCCACAATATGAAAGAAGAGAAGCAACTCCTGTCCTATGATCACCATAAGTGCACTAAGATATACACAGACACAAATTAAGTTAAACATAATAAATAAATATATACAATTTAAAAAAATTTTGTTGTATTGTTAAATTTTTGTATGATTGTAAAAAAACATAAGATTTGTATCATATCCTGTTATATTTCTATATATAACCAATAAACGAGCTAGAAATTAAATTGAAAAAAGCACAAAGGCAATAGAATAATTAAAGTAAATAGCAGGAGCTAAGAGCTTAGAAAGTATAATGTTATTAAGAGAATCTAAAGAAAGTTTAATTCAGTAAAACAATTATCTTCATAAATCAAAATATACGATATTTTAGTACAGTATAGAAGAAATGGCATTTATAATCAAAAACAATAATGAAACATTCTGATCATGTTTAATGATACCAACTGTGATACCAACCAATAAAGATGGAAATTATGTCTCCAAACTTTATAAAGTTAAAATTTCAACCTAAAAACATAAAATTACAATTATAATAAACAAGGAACTGATTTATTGACCAAATTTTAGCAATTAGAATTCATCTATGTATGTAAGAGAAAATAACATTTCAGATATAGAATTAACAATTGTTATTAAAGTAACTCATAACTTATTTTACTTAGAAAGCAAATTCTATGATCACCTTAAATACAGCTAGAAAACATTAAGAAAAACTGATACACATAAAATGTGATATACATATACAAAAATTTAAAAATATTTGATATACATACATTATACCATAATGTAATTTCAAAAGTTAGCACTATCATCGTTGGTTCTGTTTCTTATAAATGAAAGGAAGATGTTATAGACAATAAACAGAACTAAAAGTTTCTGGAATTTTACCTATATAAAAGGCATTTAGAAATTAAAATTGTTAATAACATCTCCATCATAGTTAGATGAGTATGCTCCTGCCTTTTCACAAGGGAGATTATATCCACCTCTATAAGTCTACATCAAGAAACAATGTCAGAGCTGATGGGTAAAGAAGAGCTGGAAGACTGTCTTCTGGACAGGATATGGTTATCACACTCAGGAACTCACAGCATCTGTGTCAACTTCCAGACAATATCTTCACATGATCAAGCCAGTTAGAGTCATGGCTTAGATGGGGTGACCCCCTTTGCCCATGCAACATTGAGGAGCTGTTAGCACTTGATAGCTTCTGAGAAATGAAGAGTCATTCATTTTTTTCAGGTATGGCCTTGGTAAAGCTTGTTCTTCAGTAGATTGCCCTTTATGAGTGACACTAAATTCTGACTTATCGATGACTTACCAAAATAAAAAAAAAAAATGAAGGCATGTAGTCATGAGGAAATGTATTGTGGGAGATTTGGCGAGAATTAGATGAAGAGAATGAAGGGTGGATATGAGCATATTTTTTTTATATAAATGTATGGAAACCTCAAAGAATAATAAAATCTATGAAAGCCAAAGTTGTCTAAATTACAACAAGATAGAATATCTCTATAAAAAATCCTAAGTAGCTCATGAACGTATAGCTAGAAATAATAGATGAGTTTAACAGATATGCAAATATTCTGCATTGTTTGATAAACACCTTGTTTTGCTATGCTGCTACTATGCCACCCTCATTGTGCAATCCCAGATAGCACAGTGATCTACGACTTACAGCTATAATGTTTGACTATGTAATTTCAAATATTGAAAAAGAAATGAAGTCTTAAACACTGCAGTATATTTATTTAAATGACCCTGTTTGTTTTATTCCAGAGACTGTACTGCAAAAGGTGCATACAGTTTTCCCTCATTTCCTCTGCTGAGGTCCAGGAAGCTCACTTAATTTACACTTGATAAAGTACCACCTTCTCCAACGTATTTCAAGAGATATATCCCTCTTATCCCTTATCTATTTAGTTATTCAATCTAAACTACCCTTATATCAAACTATAAAACAGACAAACCCAGAAATATCAATGGTGCTTTACAAGATAAGGTTTCATAGAATTGATTATGATGCATCCACTCCCATTTTACTTTCCAGTTTCTCTTTCAGGTTTCTCTTACAGGATCCACCTGCAAAGTTACCTGTGGAAAATTAAAAAAACAAAAGCCAATTAAGTGGGAATTAAAAGTGAGTGTGAACAAAGATGAAGATAACTATGGTCTGATATCCAAACTGAAGCAAACATTCACCACTTAAAACCTGGGAGATATTTCAGTGGGTAAAAGCATTAGGACCTGGGTGTGACTCTCCAGCATGTGCACATAATGCCAGGCATACAGCAGCTAAGCATGACTATAACCTGTGAATCCTGGGGACCCTCTGGACTGTTCTCCAATTCCACACTATGAGTTTCTAGTTCAACAAGAGAATTTATGTCAAAGGAATAAAGCACAGCACTAAAGAAGACCCTTGACATCCTCCTCAGGACTCCACAAACACATGCATGGATGAGTACAGCCACACCATGTACACACCACACACTCACATCCAACAACATGCATACAACACACAACCACACAGACAACAAAAACAGTTAACTGACTGCAGGGTGATTCTTAATTTATAGTCATCACACAGTATGTAAGTAGATCCTCACAATAACCAAGAATAGATTATGTTTAGCCATTGTTTCAACTTTTGCTTAATTCTAATTTAATTACAAATATATTTTTATGATTTTACACACAACAGGGTATCCAAATTTATGGAATTCCAGAAACACACAGGACACAAATTTTGAACATGTCTGAGAGGGAGACATTGGGCTGGAGAAGTTGTAGTGCAAAGGCCCTGCTTAAATGTGGTTGGTATCGCTCAAGATATTTATCACATTTACTTTTTATTGTGTTATAAAGAAGTAATAAAAATTTAATACTGATAAAGCACATGGTAAGTGATTCAGAAGTGCTCACTAAAAATTTATTTATTATTGCTCTTCCTCTAATTAGTGAATGGAGGTCCTTGCTTTTCACTGTAATTCCTGTGAAAGCATTTGCTATCAAAGCCAGGCTGAAAAGCCTGTACACTGTCCAGTATAACCTGGGAATTTTGAGAGAAATGGTCCTTAGGAATTGAAGCCTGAATTAGCACAGATTCTTGCAACTAGTGTTCCTGGGTGTCTCTCATTCTCAGAGATCTGGCATTCACCCACCATCTATCTAACTGTTGCAAAATTTTCAATGCTTCCAATACACTGGAGTTAACCTTCATTTGCTCAAGCCCACAGCTCCACTTCTGCATATATGTTCTGTCAAGATCGTTAGGATTTTCTTTTGGGTCACCCTTTGCTTCAAATCATGGCCAGCTGCAAGTTTATTAACCTCTTTAGTTGTCCCAGGAGGTTAGAGTGCCTGCAGCCAGGGCAGTAGCAGTATTGCATCTGGGTATAAATGATAAGCTGTTCATTGATTCACCAGGGCCATTTCCTGCAGGGCAATTTCCTCACTGGCTCCCTTTAACAGAGATAACAGAAGCAATCCTGTGCAGTGTTTACTACCATGAAAGACTGAAATGTTCATGTTGTTTTATTTCTGTTCCACTGCATAAGAACTAACAAGAATAAATTGGAAATAAATGAAAGAAATATTGATGAATGTATAGGAATGTATTTAGTGTGTAAAAAATTCAAGTAACTTACAAACAGGTTAATTTCAAGTTGCTAGCCATGTTTTAAGTGCATGATTGGAACTCTGATCCTGAGTCAGGAAGTGGCTAGAAAGAACTAAATGATGGACTTGGACCTTCAAGCCTTTATTTATTTATATATTTATATATTTATATATTTATATATTTATATATTTATATATTTTATATTTATATATTTATATATTTATATATTTATATATTTATATATTTATATATTTATGTGTTTATGTGTTTATAAATTAATGTATTTATATATTATTTATATATTTATATATTTATATGTTTATATATTATTTATATATTTATTTACTCTGTGCATATCTGTGTGTGTGTGTTTTGTTTTTGTTTTTGTTTTGTTTTGTTTGTTGAGACAGGGTTTTTCTGTGTAGCCCTGGCTGTCCTGGAACTCACTCTGTAGACCAGGCTGGCCTTGAACTCAGAAATCCACCTGCCTCTGCCTCCCAAGTGCTAGGATTAAAGGCATGAGCCACCACTGCCCAACTTTGTGTGTGTTAAGAAGCAATTTCAAGTATGCCAGGATGGCTTTGTACTTATGTGAGAATGACCTTGAAGATTTGATCTTCTTGCCTCTACCTCACATATGAGAGATAGTAAGCATGTGCCACCACATTCGACTTGTGGGCTTCTAGGAATGGAATCCAGGGCCTCATGTCCACTCACTGGCCCTGTCAACTAAACCAAGTCCCCACTCTTCAGAGACATCACATCTAATTACACGAATAAGAGAGCAATTGTACTTACAAGCATCTGCCTTGCAACTTCCTCTACACTTTGTAATATATTTGTAATTAATGATTTTCTCCTGTATACACATGCATGTTTGTGTGTATGTACACATGTCTGTGATGCAATTTGTTTTATAATTTTGGTTTTTCTTCTTCCACATGCTTTATTAAAGACATCTCATATAATATTGTAGCATTTATTAGGATGGCTTTATAAAAATACTTGAATTATTATGAATTACATGCACACATATATCAAATTACACACACACACATATATATATATCAAATTACACACACACATATATATATATATATATATATATATATATCTCAAATTACATATCATATCAAAGAGTATACAAGTGTTTTCTCCACTTGGAACAGTTAATCTAAATGAGGGGAAATTTTTCTGGAAAGATTAACTAAAGTGGAATACCCTTCCCTAGATTGGTCAGCCCACTGCGGTGGTGGCCCAGAAAACAGAGAAGTCTGAGGAGGAAAAAGCACTGCTTGCCAACCAGACTTTACTTCCTGCCAGTGAGTGTGTTTATCCTATCATTACTTCTGCAGTCACTCCAACCATGCCCCTCACTGACCTCAGAATCCAGCTTTTTGGCCTTCCAGCAATTGTTGAGATCTAATAAATCCCTGAATACTCTTCAGGCCTTCAGGGATAGATTGGCACCCTGATGCATCTAGTGTCAGAAACCAATCAGCTATATAGGGTCTGAGCTTCTTTATAGTACAGGTGACATTTTTGGACTATCAAAACACTATCAGGTAAGCCAAACTATCCCAGCACACTTTATTATAAATATGCAGAACCAGCTAGATGGCCCAGAAAAAAAAGGCCCATGCTAACATGCCTGGTGGCCAGAGAGTTTATTCTGAGTAACCTAGATTTGGAAGGGAAAAGCCAGCTCCTGTCAGTCATCCTCTGGACACACATGTAAGCCATAACATAACATAAATGCACAAAATACATATTTATCCTGTGAGTTCTATTCCTCCAGAGAGTTCTGCTAATAACCCATGGAATATTGTATATGTAATAAAATGTCAAAACTGTTAGATTAAAGAGTATTTGTGGCCCTAACTCTCAAAGAATATAAGTCTAACTACTTTTCATTTCAGGAAAGTTGGTGGCTGCTTTCCCTTCAGTGCTCATATTTTAACAAGGCTCATTAAAATCCCAGCTCCCTCAGTTTTCACCTCATCTTCTTGTCTGTGAAGAAAGCAGGGCCTTTCCTGGTGAGGGAAATGGTTTGTTCCAGTGCCACAGGGTTTATGCAGATGAGCTGCCTCTTCTGGCGCTCACTCATTTGCTAATGTAAGAAAGCTGACATTATGTTAAATACCAATAAATAAAGGTGATATGCTTTCTTGTGTAAATAGAGTATATAGGTCCAGAGTCAGCTTTGCTTGATATGCCATTTAATGAGCTTCTGACATGCAAGAATGCAATAATTTGTATTAGTACCAATAAGGTCAGTAGTATAAAAACTACTTTTAATTTACATAAACATTCTCCAGATATGTCAAAGTAGCTGGACTGCAAATAAGCAACACTGATAAATGATGATTTTATTCTAGAATGGTTAAAAGGAGTTTTTTTGATTCTTACTACTTCTTTCTCCATAGACATATATGTGTTTACACATGCACATATACACTTACTTAAATATACATGGACTGTGTATATACTCTTTGTGTGTGTGTGTGTGTGTGTGTATATCAACAACTCATTCAGGCAGAAATCTCATCTAAAGGTATTCCCATGAAAAGATATTGTTTACTGATCCCATAGGACATAGGCACAATGATAAAATCACCTTAAAGGGTCAAGAAAGATGGTTCAGTAGTTAAAATTACTTTCTGCTTTTGCTAAAAACACAGGGTTCAATTCCCAGTCCCCCATGTGGTGAATCGCAACTGAGTATAATTCCAATCCTGAGGAATCTGACACCCTTTTCTTTCCTTCTCCGACACTGCACATACACAATGTGTTCAGACATTCATGGAGTCTAAGTCCTCATACACATAAAACAACAAAAATAAGTCTTGAAATCTCCTAATGGTATATTTTCACAAAATACCTGTAGCTACATAGATGGATTTGATTTATTACTTTTCTTTTCTCTTTTTTTTTTTTGAGTACCATATTAGCTTTTGCATATATCCATGTGTATGTTCATGTGTATGTTCACGTGAATGTGCATGGATGTGGAGGTCAGAAGTAATATCATGTTTCTCTCTGTGTTTCTCTCCACCTAATTTTTTGAGACAGTCTCTTACAGGAACTAAAACTTATCAATTAGACTAGACGAGTTATGCAAAAAGCCACCATGATCCCCCCATCTCTGATTCCTGAGGAGTATTATTGGTTGATGCCACCATTCCTGGCTTTCACAAAGATTCTGAGGTTCTTATGCTTGTAAGGCAAGTACTTCACTGACCTAGCAACCTCCAGCAACATTTTACATATAAACACGCACATGCACACACACTATGAGTATATATTTATAGATTATATGCATATGTATCATATATGTATAATATACATATGTGTGTATTTAAGGTAGCTATTTAGAGTACATTAATTTAACATGTATATTTTAAAATATTGGAAATCTCTTCTCACAGTAAATACTATCCCATGATTGTTGAATGCTTGTCAGTAGCCAGTTTTGTCCCAGAAGCAGATTTCATTTTCAGCTGGTTCTGCATTTTACCATGCACTCAGCAGTTCTGAAACTATGGCACCCAGGAAAACAGTTCTAGAAGGTGTTTCTAATTATATTATATATACAGAAATCACAAATTACTTTGAGAGTCGCTGATTAGACTGATTTATTGAAGTCTGTGTTCTCCTCGACTGCTGATTCTTCATCTCAGCTACCAGCATCAGAAAATATACAAGACTTGCCTGACATGTATGCAAACTTGCTTGACTCCTACTTTCTATTCCCTTGTCATATCCAATGACAGTCAGAACTCCGTAGACATGACTGTAAACTGGTAAACGTTGTCCTGAATATGCTGCTTTCTTGGATTTAGCTGGCACTTAAACCTGCTTATGGTTTTCAAATTTTCAGTGATTCAGCTTCTCCCTGTTCTGCCTTAGTAAGATGATGGTGGTGGTAATTATGTGTAAACATGGAGGCCTAATGGAAATCTGCATATGACAGGTTATATTGCATTTTAACTGTCTGTGCTTTGCAAGAGAAACCTTAGAACATTCGTGTAGCAACACAAATTCCCTGTGTCTTGATTGTTCTTGAATTTTTCTTCTAAAATAAGAATGAAGACAGAGTAAAAATATCCTCACCAGCCATATTGATCTCTTGTGTTTTTCCCAGTGACTTTCACCTGGTTTTGCCTGCCTTGTGTCCTTCCTCACAACTGTTCAGCTGATTCAGCCACCTCACTCATGTTGTACATGTGACACTGTAAAAATGAGGCTGGAAGTGGGTAGAACGCTTACTCACAGACCAACTTTTAATCTACAATTAGTACACGTTCAGACTATTACCAGCCTTGTCATGATAGAGATGGGGTGGTTTGAATAAAAAAGGTTCCTCCACCCCGATTATTTTGTTTCTCTACAATTGTTTTTCTACAATTGTACCAAATAAATACTGTTTGGAAAGGTCATGGGGTCTTTGTGAGTTATAGCTTCACTAGAGACAGTATGTCACTGTGAGTGGGTATTATGGGTTTGTTTCTTTGGCCTGCTTCCTGTGTTTTCCCTTATATCTGTTCCATGTGAGAGAAAATGTGATCAGTTAGCTTCCAGCTATTGTCACGGTGTAATGTCTTCCCTGACATTACAGACGCCAGACCCTATCTTTGTGGACCAATAAACAAAAAGAAATTCTGTCTTCCCTAACTTGATTTAGTCATGGTGTCCAAAAAAAACACAACAAAGAAATAAATTAGAATAAATAATAAGACAAGCATTGGGAGTACATGTACACAAACACTCACAAATGTACACACATGCACACACAGACAAGCACACACACACACACACACAAAATCATGTTCCCATACATACAGGTATTTTCCCAGAAAAGAATATTTTTCATGAATTATGTGTTATTTTATTTAAAAATAATTATTTTAATCATTAAATATTATCAAATACTTTAATTTCGTTGCTCTTTGTCATACTTCTGTGCCTACATGTTTAAAACAAAACATTAAAACCAAAGCCATTAAAAACACAGCTCCAGGCAATAGCATATTTTCTTTAATTGGCATGTATCTCTGTGCAGACTATCTTACTGTTTGGTGATTTTGCTCTCCTTTCCAATTTTGAATAACTATGCTATTTTCTGTCCTCCTCAATGTATTTGCCAGGTAAGCTCTTTTGTGTATTATGTGCTAACATACAGCTCTGCTTGCCCTAAAATTTGATAGATGTTGATCCCTGGAAACACAGCATTTGTTTCTGCTGCATGTAACCATAAAAATGACAATTAAATTTCTCACGAAATCTTTATACACTTCAATTTCAATAAAGTGACTGAGTCTGGGAATTAAGTAATTACTTGGACTTGCATTAAGTAGTTTCTCATGGACTTCAAATACAAAGTACAAGATTACTGAAATCTATACTAAAAGTTTTCATGTGATCAGAGGTCTCAAAACTGATGGTTCTCTGTGCTTGCCTGGGAATAAGAATTGATGGAGTCATGTAGCAGCTATTTCTGTTGGCACAATTCTTTAGTGAATTAAGAAGAAACCACTGGTGGTTGGAGGCCAGAATAAATTCTTAGCCAATGTTTGTGAAACTAATATGGAAATTAATGAATATTCTTCATTAAAATCTGTAATTAGAAGTTTTTCTAGAGTCCCTAAAAATGACATTTTATTAAAAGAATTCTGACCCATATTTTATGCCATGCCATAATCTTTTACAAACATATATTTAAGTGTTTATTTGTTTGTTTATTTATGTGTGTGTGCACATGGACATATGTGTATTTTTTATGGGATGCAGGTACCAGTCCACCTGCAGAGGCCAGACTTTGGAAGCTTTTGGAAGTCAAATGATTGCCTTGTACTCAAACACCAAAGAAAGAAATCCTTTCAGCAATGTCTTTAAAATTGGAAACTCAAACATTTTTTAACAGTTTTTGAGTTCAGAATTTGGAGAATTTCTTTACTCTTTTTCTATTCCTCCAAATTCTTCATATCTACCATACATTTATTTTAATTGACTGATTAGTAGTATGTTTTTATATAGCCGTAAACACTTACATGTATAAAATTTAATGTGCATATTTACTGATCTGATGTAATATACACATACATATACATATAGAGAGAGAACAATGAAAAGGAAAGAGAAAGAGGGAGAGAAAAAAGAGAAGGAACAGAGAGAAAATTTTCAGTGCATAGAGTAGATTTATCTTTTTGTTTCTGAATAAATTGTAACTTTATCTTTTCTGCTACCCTACATATGTGTGTGTGTATGAGTGTGTGTTTGTGTGAGTGTGTATCCTATGAATTTGAAGGGTGCATAGTTTGATATATATATATATATATATATATATATATATATATATATATATATATATATATATTGGAATCACAATTTCAGTCTTGAACATTGCTCAGTTGGTACTTTTATACAAACCATCCTTCCAGCTCTGTTATAAGTAATTTTTTGAAGACTTAGAGACAAAAAATCAATTTTTTTCTCCAAAGAATAGATATTATTTTCATATATTATTTGTTATTAATTTTACAATTGGAAGTGTTTGCTATTAGAACTACAAACATAATAAAACTTCCCAGGTGATCCAGAGCACACTCTTCATCTAACTACAGGGGGATTTTATGGGGCAAGAACCACACAGCCATTATATAAATAAGCTAATCGTCAATGCATATGTTTAGTGCCAGGAATATAGCACAATTTGTATAGCCAAGCACAGGAATGTAGATCTGCAATCCTACTGTTTCTACTACAAGGTGAAAGAGCAGAGAACCAGGGAGTGAACCTGGGCCCATGAGCTTAGTATGTGCAAAGTAAACAAGAGACTGTCTCAAACAAGATGGAAGGTGAGGATGAATACCCTCGGGGTCATCTAGCCAGAAACATGTTCTAGCAGGCACTTGTCCACCTGAGTACCACATACACAAACAAACACACACACACACAGAGACACACACACACATGTGTGTGGAAGGTTGCAGAGGAGATAAAAGTTACAATTTATTCATATATAAAAGAATAAATAAATCTTCTCTACATATTTAAAACTTTATTTTTCTGTCTCCCTCTCTTTTATTTCTCCCTCTATCTTGATCTTTACATTTTCCTTCCATTACTCTGCATGTAATATTTATCCATATATATATATATCTGTGTCTGTGTGTGTGTGTCTGTGTGTATCTGTGTGTGTGTGTGTGTATCAGATCCAGTAAATGTGCACATTAAATTTCATACATATAAGTGATGATATTTAACATACTACTAAAAATGTTTCAATTATAATGTGTGTGTTATGGATAGGAGGAAGTTGGAGGAATAGAAAAAGAGCAAAGGAATTCTACAAATCCAGAGATCAAAACTGTTAAAAAATGTTTTGAGTTTCCAACTTTAAAAGACCTTGTTGAAAGGCAATCTTCCTACATTAAATTTTCTAGGAATACTTAATATGCCAAATATAAAACACTCACTTAAGCCAAGATATGAACATAAAACCAAGCTTGAATTTATTACTGCTAAATATTTTACAAAAGTCTCAACAAAATTAGTAAGAATTTTCTGTGACCATAAGCCAAAACCAATGGCGCATCCATGTTTAGAATATATTGATTCCCAAACTGACTTGATTGGGCTTCCTTTGTGTGTGGAAGAGCAGGAAGTTATAGCTGCATTTTAAGCTGATGCAGCTTCATTGTATTACTCATAAGCCCATGTCAACTTATGTCAAGTTTCCATTCATTCTGGCAGGCTTCACTGAACATGCAAAGAGAAGGAGTCATGGTCCTAAAAGCACTCAGTGTTAGAGGCAATAGTGCATGATAACAAATGTGCAAATTTTACAGTTGGACAGTTTGAAATTAAATCCTATCCTAATCCACCAAACTGGTATCCTGATCTCAGCATTGTTCATCTAGACATCTTGAAATATATTATATATGACTTAAAAAATTTAAATCTGGGGTTTTCATATTTTATGATAATAAGCCCTGACTCTTATGCTTAATACATGGGTTCACTTTATGTGTCAGTGTGAGGGTTTATTTCAATTTTAATGCTATCATTCACTTGTACTTGAATAGTTTTCTTCAATGAAAGAGTAAAGGTTTATTTTTCATTTATTTGAGACAATATATAGTACAACCTCAAACTCACTATGTAGCAGAAGAAAATCTCAAATTTCTGACCCTCCTTCTTTTATGTACTGATTGCTAAGATTACAGGTATTTAACACCAAGCTTAATACTAGAAGGAACTAGATGGAACTCATTTTTTTGTTTGTTTGTTATGTTTTTGCATGTGATAGGCACTCCACTATCTACATCCCCGTTGATAAAATGCATTTACAAATACTGTAGCTATTTTGATGGGAACTCTAGTGATGACTCATCTGGTTGAACATGAGTCTATACCTCAGGGCAAATTATTTCTGAATATTTTCCAGAAAATTTGGGTACACAGTCACAGAGTTTACAAAAATAGTCTTGCAGGGAGATTTTTTTTTTCCAGCAGGTCCTTGTGACATAAAGAATAACCAATCTTTAAAGAGCTGTTTTATATTTCAGTCCTTTGCATCTGTCACTTTATGACATTCAAAAGTAACTCTCTGGAGTGTAGCTCTGGTCAACCAAAGCTGATATGAGAAAGGCACAACATTCAAGAGAGTGCAGATGACTTTCTTTTTTGTCCCTTTAACATTTCCTTCAGGAATAATAGGTTGACACTGTCAGATGCTGTAGCATATCTGTCTTGCTACTGATGACTAAGACAGGAAGGACAGAGTTTGCTTAAGAGACAAAGAATCATGTAGAATGTCAGAGAAATAACATTATGCAATATCTTTTATTATCTATGACTTCGTTTCTCCAAAACAAGACTTACTTGATCTACCTCTAAAATCCCTCTGCTACTTGTTTGACCTATTTTGAAACAAACAAACAAAAATCTTTTAATTGCTATTTGGTAAGATCCCACTGCATTTTACATTCTCAGATAAGTAATGTGTGTCCAAAGAGATTCAGCATCTCTTTGGAAAAAATGCCATCTAGTGGGAGAGGGAAGAGAGAGCCAGCCTATATAATTTAATCCTGCATGAAAAGCACTTAAATTATGCAAAAGTGATAAGATCAGAACAATGAATTAGGGTTGGTTGGTAAGAACTTACAAGAACGCTGACAGGAACTTGAGGAAGCACTGGTAAGTAGTGGGGGACATGGAAAAATATGCAACAGCCATAATAAAGAGATTAGATTGCAGTGAAAATGTGATGGCTCAATAAACAGAGCACTAGGTGTTCACAAATGGTGATCAGAATTCACATCCATAGAACAGAATGTACAGAGAGCCAGATCCAGTAAGAGTGTAATGCTAGTTCTCTGCTGGGAAGATGTGAGAAGTGCAGCTGATGCAGAGGAATTCCTAGAAGCTGGCTGGCTAACTATCCTCATGTACACAGAGGTGATCCGTAAGAATCCCTATCTCAAACAAGGTGAAAGGTAAAGAACAAGACCCTATACATATTCTATAGTGAGCACATACCTATACATACACACACAAGAACACACACATATACTAAGAGTTACACACACATTAGCACATACACATGTGCAAAAATGACTAGATTGTGACTGTAAACCATATTAAATTCTTCAGAATTGTAGAAAAAGACTAAAATGGTTTAGATTAAAAATCCTACTGATTTTTTCATAATTTGCAAAATGTCATCCTGTTAGACTTAAAGTGTTTCTCCAGAGGGGAGATTGTGAGTCTTTGTTTAGCAAGAGTGACCATAAAATTGGTGAGAAATGCATATATTCTGTATAAATTTCAGGACAAGTTAAGACAAACAGGACTAGGCATTAAATTCAATATAAAAAACAGAAAGTATTAAAAATAATAAAAATCAAATATTGTCATATAGTTCAAATAATTAATATGATCATATCATTGTTTAGTGATTTGCAGGATTGGAAGACGAGTTGGCTAGTAAAATGCTTACCTTTCAATCCAGAAGATTTGAATTCCAAAATACAAAATGCACCTTTAAAAGCCAGTGTGATTCCTCTTCTAATATCTCAACGCCCATAATCAGCTAGAAGAAGTTAATGAAGAGTCAACGCCCCTATTCCCTGGGCTTGGGAACTAAGGTGGTAAATGTTGGACTGTCTTTCTAGGGGAAAGTAGTGGTTTTGTGGAAATAGAGAGGATTAGCTAGGATTTATTGCATAGCCATAACCTATTGGTAGAAATCTGTACAATTATTGTCAAGATGAAGATATAATTTCTTAAATGGCACCAATTTACTTTGATTACAAATTTTAAGGTTTTCATTGGTACGCGCTTATTGATATAAAGGTGAGATGAATATTGATACTCTCATAGGCATTGTACCAGTATAACACATTTAGGAATACAAGGCTTAGACCCAGTCCTTCTTTAACTTTTTAAACAGATTTGAGATGGTTAGCCTGTGAGATAAGGGACTATAGCAAATTCATGGCTTGGAGTTTATTGTTAGGGTGTTTTCTATGTTTTATTTAGGAATAGCTGAGTGGAGTGAACAGACAACAGTCCAGATTACCTTACAGATAACCTTGACTACTTAGCAAGGACAAGTCCAGTGAGAGACCTTGGCTCACCAAAACATAGTGGAATGTATACAAGAAATGGCATCCAAAATTGTTCTCTGGACTCTAAATGCATACACAGACAGATACTTGCACACACATGTACAACTGCACAAAATGTTTCATAATTGAAAGTCAGAGGTGATTGTACTTCATTAATGTGAAGTGTATACATGTGAAGCTCATTAAGCATATCATGGTCCATCAAATAGCCATGGATCAGTGAGCATTGAGCCATGGATCCTGGGAAAACCTCAGGCTAGGTTCTTTCTAGCCACTGGCCACAATTTGTTAAAAGATCCACACATAATTTTGTTTCTGGTATATTTCTGTTTAAAACTTTTTTAAATATTTCACAGCCTTTGTTCTCTAATATAGTGCTTTGACAGAAAGACATTTTAAATAGCAAAACTACAACAACACAAACACAAAGCATAAGAGAAAAGATTCATGCTCACCTTATGAAAGGTGAATCTGCTCTTGTAAATAAATTTTAAGCAACATAAAAAAAAATCACAAATGATGATTCTAAGAGAAGTGAGAACCACTGAATCCAGGTCCACAGCACAGAGCTGTCTGCAGAGAAAATACTTTGCAAAGTCATCAGGAAAATGATATGACTTATAATTTTGAAAATGAAGATCATATAGAAAATGAGACAAAATGCCCAATTTTAAATTCTGTGGAATCCCCTATTTTAACTGATAAAACATTGAAATTTCTCTGCAGATGGAAGGAAAAAATGAGGCCAACAAAGAGCAATGAGAAGGGGTGAATGTGGGTGGTAACGGGCAGGAGCCATGACCCCAGAGAGAAGAGAGGAAATAAATTGCGACACTATTTTATGTGTTAAAGCAGGCTTTAAAACAAGAATGAAGGACTGGAGATGGCTCAGTGGTTAACAGTGCTTGATGCTTGCAGAAGACCATAGTTCAAACCCCAACACCCACACGGGGCTTGCAACTGCTTGTAATGTTAGCTCCAGTGCATCCAGTGCTTTGTTCTGGCCTTTGGGTATCTGCACATGTGCACGAGCACCCCCAGGTGGGGGGCAGATGGGGGAGAAAGGAGAGGTAGGTAGAAAGAAAAGAAAGAACACTGAGTTGGATGAAAGAATCCTGATTCAGTGAAGGTCCTAAGAAGAGGCACATGTACCTCAGCCCTGCTCTGTGACTTATTGGCTGCATGACTTTGGAATAGGCATTCACACCTTATATAGAAACTATAATTTTTGCTGTATCTAACATGGACTTGAGGATAATGGTAATATATGTGAAATTGCTTAGGAATGTGTCATTTTGATCAAATGGAAGTTACTATCAGTTATATAAAATCTAATTTCTCCATTTGTAACTTAGTTTTTTTCTCATACATTTAGTGTTACTTCTACCTGACATAATTTAGTCTAACCAAAAAGAAATAACAAACATAGCTGCAAAATAGATGTTACATTCTAATGTCATGAAAGCCAGCTATTACTACTCATAGGAGTGATGGGGTACCAATTTCTCAGTATCCCTAAGGCTAATAATGCCTTCAGCTGGGGAGATATATCTGTTAGTAAATTTCTTGCTTTGACAAGATAAGGACCTGAGGTAGATTCTTAGAACCCACATAGCAAGAAACTGTGGCATATGCTTATACCCCAGCCCTGGAAAGGCAGAGCCAGGAAGATTCCAGGAGCTCCCAGAGAGGCAGCTTAACCTACAGAACTCCAAACAATGAGAGACTTTCTCTAAAATTGTGAAATGGACACCCTAGGTTGTCTTCTGGTTTTCTCACACACAAGCATACCAACATCTTCCTGTTGTATGGGTCCAGAACTCACACTCTGGGTCATCACACTTGCAAGGCAAGAACTTTGCTGACTGGGCTGTCTCTAAGGCCAATAAGGAATGTTTTAATTTAGAGTATTCCTGTAAACTTGTACTTACATATATGTAACTATAAGTCATATATAAATAAAATTTACAAACTAGTTGTAGTTTATAAATATGAAAAATCTGTCTTGAAAGAAGATACATTAAACTTTGTTTAAAATTTTTCAGTATTTATAAGAAGGTAGATAATCCTTTAGCCTTCAATTACTTATTTGAGATACTATTGAATCAGGATGAAAATAGAGGGCTTTGTTAAATAATTTAGAACAAAACATAAGTGAAATTAGTATTTCTTTGAAGATTCATATTTGTCCTGCTCATGATGATGGTTGTAAGTGAATTATGTCATATCTTGTGTTTTACAAAATAAAAGTTAAGTGTCCTTATTTGACATTAAGAACAATGATATTTATCCATAAACACAAACTTCTAAATGGAAAAACAGAAGAATTCAGACCCACATGGCTTCCACAACACATGCTCTCTTCTTAAATATGATCAAGACTTCTCTTACCATAAAGGATTGATCTTATTTACTCTCTATTTTTCTAAATAGGGCACTGCTGGACACAAAGATAAACCCTGGATTTTAAGTACCCCCCATAGTATCATGTGTTTCCACCCAAAAATCTTAAAATCATCACTCATTAACACAGTCAAAATTAATTAGCAGGTGTCTGAATATATTAATGGTTAATTTGCTTTTAAAGAAAGCCTAACAAACAGCAATTCCATTGCTTAAAGAATGTTTTCTTTTTTTTTCATTTCCAATCTAGCCAGTCCCAAGTTGAGCAGACTCACATGTCTTCCAGAGCCCTATTGTGGTGGGCCAGCATCTTAACATCAGTATATTGAATACTAGCTGAATACTGTACCTGAAAGAACTTTAAAACTGCATTAAAATGCAAATGTTTTCAATTCTCAGAATGGCACAATACCAGAAGATGGATCTTCAATTATGAACAAATGGGAAAACAAAACAAAAAAATCTTTAAATAAACCATAATTTTTAAAAATATATTTTTGTTCATTTTTTGTGTGCATAAATAAGCATTCCATAACTTTTGTGTGCAAGTCAGAGGACAGTTTCCAAAAGTTGATGTTTCCCTTTTCCAGTGTGAGATCCTGGAATCAAGTCCACAATGTCAGGTTTGTTTCAAATGCCCATTCCTGCTGAGTTATCTGTTATTCCCTAACTATAAATTTACAGTAGATTTAGGTTATGGAAAATAGAGAATTCTCACATGCTTTATGTCCACTCTCCTTATGATTAACCTCCAGTTTTCAAGAGAGAGGTTTTGTTAGAACTAATGTGTCAGTGGCCTGCCTCCCCCCCCACCCCCGTTGACTGAGTCTTTGGAAATCTCATAATATGCACCCTGATCATTCTCACACCAACCCTTCTTCCCCTGTGATCTTCCCTAACCAAAACAATAGAAGAAAGGAGAGGGGAAAAGAAAATTGTATGTCCAAGCTGTGTTATGCCTATACTCATGGAAGCATGGTCAAATTCCTACCGGGCACCCTTCCAAATAGGATGAGCCTTTCACCATCTGCATTCATGTCTTCTGGCATGGATTCAGTTCTAGCTCTCCTAAGCCTATGTCACCACCCCACCTGCACTGGAGTGCTGTGGGCTGGTGAGGGACAAGGCCAGCACTCTTGTACTCACACATCAATATGGCTTCAGGCAGGAATCCAAACCATGGAAATCTGCATAGGTTTCAGTGATAACACAGCCACAGACATCAAAAAAAAAAAAAAAAAAAAAAAAAAAAAAAAAAAAAAAAACAAACAAACAAACAAACAAACAAAAAAACATCAAAACCACTCATATCCCTCAGTAGCTACATGGACCACAGGCCTCAACATGGTTGCAGGTAGTTAAACATGCCACTCACATCAGCATGTCCCCGTCCCCCACCCCACACACCCACTGAAATAAGATAGCCTCAGGACATCACTAAGGCATTAGACAGTGCCATAGACTACATGTGTTCACATGTGTCTCAAGCATCATTACAGCTTGTGGCTGCAGCACTAAAGATGTGAACATGCCCTTCTGTAGCATTGTGGACCACAGTGTTTCTTCAAGTAGGTTCAATGCAGAAAATGAACCTTTTTTTTTATCTTGAGCCTCCTTCACTGCCCAGAGCCAGGGTGATTCCACTATTAGGTGGCAGGTTTGGGGCTGTGTCTCTATCCAAGCTCTAGGCTGTTATAAGCCATGATGACACTACTGGGTAATCAACCTCAGCTCTGTCTCCCACCTGGCACTGTCATCTTAAGCTTTGCCTCTCTTCATAGTGTATTCACTGCTCCATTTTTCTATCTTTCCCATCTCTATCACAGTTTTTCATCATAAAAGCTCCCCCTGCTAAAGCTTCAAGGCCAGGGTGGGAACATTGGGTATATTCTGAAGCCCTGAGATGCAAATGCTTACATATATGTACACATATATGTACTTGTGTGTATTCCTATGTGTAACCAGAGAACCACCTCTGATGTTTTGATCCTTTGATGCTTTCTTTCCATTTTCCAACATAGTAACAGCCCTAACAGATTTGGTTAGGATCTCTGGTTAGTGACTTCTATAAATCTACCTGTCTCTGGCTCCACATGTCCAGACATAAAATCATGTGCCACTACACTGCGGTCTACTTGGGCTCTAAGGGCTCACACGTGGGTCTTCAAACTTACATGGTGAGCTCTTTGCTCACTGAGCCATCTCCCAGTCCAATATAAAAGGCTTTCATTTAGAATATTTTTGTGAAACTTCTGAAGTGTTCCAGACACTTCCTCTCTACTTTCCAGAGTATCAACTGTGGTCCCAAGTAGCTTAATCCTTGCTACCCACTGTTTATAGACATCCCCCACTGGGGTTCTGCTTCCCCATTGTGATTATCCTACAATTGCTTCCACAAATCCACCAAAGACAATGCCATCTTCTGGAACCTGCCTGGAATACCAAGTTGCCTTCCTTCAGACACCTCATCTGACTGGAGACTCCCGAGACACATTCTGAGATCCAAACACATGCTCTGAGTCCCACAGAAGACAGACCTAGACCTTCCAGCTACAGATGAACTCTCTTGCCAAAGTCAAATAGCTACTAAACTTAGAGAAAGTTACATGTTTGTAAGGAAAACACAATGTCTATCTAGATTAATTAGATGTTATAATACTCAAACTGTGCAACCCACGACAATAATCTTGCCTTCCCAACCCCCACCCTCAACTCTCCTTACCCTGTGACTTAATTGGGCTACCCCCTACAGCCTGTGTAGTGTTTTCTTTTGACTTTCTCATTCAAAATTTTCACTACAAATGACACAGTTACTCCAGTGATGCCCCTCCTTTTAAAAAAGAAAAAGGAGGAGTTGTGGGACTGTGAAAGGGTAGCTTGGTTTCTGGTGGAGTGCTGGCTAAAGACAACTGGAGACCCTGTAAGGGACAGCATATATTTTGCCACACTCCTAGACCCCAGGCTCCTGACATGCAGCCAAAGACCTCCATTGATCTATGCCTTTTAGTCATGTAGGACAACGCCCCCTACCAGCCCCTCCACAGGTAGAGGGCATGACTACAGGCCTCAGGGTCTCAAGATATCTCCATTTTAATGAGATACCTAAAGGCCAGAAGGCATAGCCAATTAAGCATTCCTTCCCAGACCCTCATCCCTCACTATTTAAGTCAGATACGCCCTGAGAAGGGGGTGGGGGACAGATAGAGCTAAGCTCATCCACTTTTCGTCATGACAATAAACCTTTTAAAACCATGGACTGCCTCATGTTTTGGGGGCCCCTCCATGGGGAACCATGGAGAAGGCCTTTGACTACAAAGCTGCTGCTTAATCTCCCACAACAAGACTTCTCTATGTTCTCTCTATGGAGGCCTGCCAACTCAAACAAGATAGCCGACCCAGCCAAGCGAGTGCCAGTAACCAAGAATCTCTCACCCCACTCTCTCGTTCCTCTTGGCTGCAGGCCAGTCCAGCTCATATGCCTCCCATCTCAGTTCTTCTGCAGCTCCCAGCAGCATCTGGTATCCCAAAAACAGAGACCACCAGTCTCCTGGTCACCCACTTTGGCCTGGGACTGACCCACACTCAAGAGCTCTGCCACTGCTGAGATCTCTCCACACCCAGGTGGAACCCCACAGCTTCTCATAGCCCAGCATCCACCCAGCACCGTGTAGAGGGAGCTCAGTCAAACTCCTGCTCTTCTGCCTCACTGAGCCTCAGCAGACACAGACACATGAGATCCACAACTTCACCCAACAGGACCCACACCCACATGTGAGCTACAGCTCAGCAATCAACCTCTTAAATTTTTAGAATGCTCTTTTCCTAGAATTGGTGAACTCATAGTACCTCTTTATTTAACATTAAGTAAGAGTCACAGAGCTTTCAGAGTTCCTAGTATGTTACCTAAGACTTGTTTCTGGTTCAAGAATGTAACTGGACCTTCTTCTTAGATTTCTTTATCTTGGCTCCTTAGAGTTTTCTTGGGCTTGACAACTTCTTAGAGTCCAGTGTTTCAATGATTGACAAGGCTGATATGTCCTAGCCTGGTATTTTGTTGACTTTTAAAATATTAAAATCTGATCATGATTTTCCTTTTAATTGACTAAAATTCTTTCATGATTTTTGGAAATAAGACCACAGTGTGAAGAACCAGTCTCAGGAATCCTGTCAGAGGCACATACACATATTGTCACAGTGATACCACCTTGATAACATGACAATAAAATCTATTGGATGTAAGGTTATCCAGAGTGTGTCATCTTCCATAGGGAAGAATTAAGACCTTAGTAACTTTTGCTCTCTGGGAAGAGGCTGTTCCACTATTCATTTACTCAATCATGCATTTGTATTGGTAAGAAAATATGGATATTATTCCATATTTGCAGTTTATCATATTTCTAGTATATATTTCTGTATTTACCTGTATGCACGTGTAAATGTATGCCATGTATATGAAACTGCCTATGTAGGCCAGAAGGAGTTAAGCTTTTTTTAATTGCAGCTATAGTGGATGTGAGCTGCCCAACAGGAGTGCTGAGCAGCAAACTGGGGTCCTCTGAGAGAGCAGCAAACACTGCCAAAACTTCTCTCCAGCCTTTCATTTACGTTTAAATTCAAAATTATGGGTTTTGTTCATATTTTCATAATAAAAAAAATTATTTGGTTGGTGGTTTAGTATCTGAGAACCCCATGGGTCAGGTTAGTTGACACTGTTGTTCTTCCTGTGGAGTTGCTATTCTCTTTGAACCCACAGTCCTTCATCCCAAAGCTCCATCCACTGTTTCCTGAGGATGTCTTCATTTGTCTGAGTCAGCTGCTGCGTGGAGCCTCTCAGAGGACAACCTTGCTAGCCTCTTGTTAGCAACCATAACAGAGAATCATTAATAATGTCAGGAATTAGTACTTGCCCATGGAATGGATCTCAAGTTGGAATAGTTATTTGTCTGTTATTCCATCAGGCTCTGTTCCAACCTCCATCCCTGCATTTCTTATAGACAGTAAAAATTTTAGGCTGAAGGTTTTGTGAATGGATTGATCCCATTTGCTGCAACGGGGTTCCTGCTTGGTTTCAGGAGGTGGCCTCTTAAGGTTCCATATCCCCAATGCTATGAATCACAGCTGAAGTCATCCCCACTGATTCTTGTGTGCCTCCCTTATCCCAGGTTTCTGTCTTATCCTGGAGATGGCCCTCACTTTACCACCCCATCAGTTGCAAATGTCCATTCATTGTCATAGCCATCTGACTATCTCTCCTGTTCCTCCCACACCTGATCCTGAACCCTTCATTCCCCTCCACATCCCCTTTCTGACCCAGTTCCTTCTCTCCATCTGCCTCCTATGACTATTTATTTTCCCCTTCTAAGTAAGATTGAATGCATCCTAGCTTGTGCCATTCTTCTTGTTTAGTTTCTTTTGAGTCTGTAAGTATAGCATGAGTATCCTGTATGTCATGACTAATATCCATTTATAAGTGAGTACATGCCATAAAGGGGATAAGACCTCCACAGGAAGACCAGCAGAGTCAACTACTCTGGCCCTTTGGGAATCTCAGAGACTGTACAACAAACCAAAGAACATACACAAGGTTTCCCACATATATGTAGCAGATGTGTAGCTTGGGCTTCATATGGGTGCTAAACAATTGAAGCAGGAGTTATCCCAAAACCTGCTGCCTGAGTGTGAGATATGTTCTTCTATCTGGGCTACCTTGTCTTGCCTCAGTGAGAGAAGATATACCTAGTCTTCCAGACTTGGTATGCCAGGGTAGGAAGATTCTCAGGGGACCTGCACCTGCTCAGAAGAGAAGGGGAGGAATTATAAGGAAATGGGTTATGGGACGAGTAATCATGAGGAGGGTAGTAAGCAGGATGTAAAGTGAATCATTAAAAATTGCTAAATTTTTAAAAAGTATAAAAAAGAAATAATTTCTAATAAATCAGCTGTACAAAAGATGGGAGTAGTGACACCTGATTAACATTTGTCCAATATACATGTAAATATTTATGAATCATATTAGAAAATACATGAAAGATAGTACAGAACATTTTCCCTAATTATTCTATACAAGATGGGATAAGAACAGATCCATAATTACAAGAAATTAAGTAACTATGTGTATAGATTTTTACTCCACTGAAAAAATGAGCAATAAATTTTACAAGTGGAGCTAGATAGATTACTCAATCAGGAAATACTTCCCTTTCAAATATGAGGAGCAGAGTTTGATTGCTGGAATCCATGGGGAAAGCTTGGTATGATAACATAAATGGGATTTCAACAGTTGGAGGATGATGGAGATAGGATAATCCGAGATATCTAGTTAGCATAGCCCATATGGCAAATTGCAGAACAGAGGAAGGGGTGCTGAATTTTCTCAAATGCTTTTTCAGCATCTAATGAGATGATCATGTGTTGCTTTTTTTTCTTGAATTTGTTTATATAGTGGATTATGTTGATGGATTTCTGTATATTGAACCATACCTGCATACTTGACATGAAGCCTACTTGATCATGGTGAATGGCCATTTTGATGAGTTCTTGGATTTGGTTTGAGAAAATTTTATTGCATATTTTTGCATCAATATGCATAAGAGAAATTGGTCTGAAGTTCTCTTTCTTTGTTGGGTCTTTGTGTTGTTTTGGTATCAGTATAACTGTGGCTTCATAGAATAAATTAGAAAGTGTTCCTTCTGTTTCTACTTTGTGGATTAGTTTGAAGAGTATTGGTATTACTCTTCTTTAAAAGTCTGATAGAATTCTGTACTGAAACCATCTGGTCCTGGGCTTTTATTGGTTGGGAGACTTTTAATGACTGCTTCTATTTCATTAAGGGTTATGGGACTATTTAGATGGTTTATCTAATCCCTATTTAACTTTGGTACCTGGTGTCGGTCTAGAAAATTACCCATTTTTTCCATATTTTCCAGTTTTGTTGATTATAGGCTTTTGTAGTAGGATCTAATAATTGTTTGAATATCTGTAGTTTTGGTTGTTATGTTTCCCTTTTCATTTATGATTTTGTTAACTTGGACACTGTCTCTGTGCCCTCTAGTTAGTCTGGCTAAGGATTTATCTATCTTGTTGATTTTCTCAAAGAACCAGCTCCTGATTTTGTTGATTCTTTGTGTAGTTTTCTTTGTTTTTACATGGTTGATTTCATTCCTGAGTTTAAATATTTCCTGCCACCTACTACTATTGAGTGTATGTATTTGCATTACTTTGTTCTAGAGTTTTCACAAGTGTTGTTAATGTGCTAGTGTAATGTGCTCTCTTCAATTTCTTTATTAAGGCACTTAGAGCTATAAGTTTTCTTCTTTGCACTGCTTTCATTGTGTCCCCTAAGTTTGGGTATGTTGTCCCTTCATTTTCATTAAATTCTTAAAACTCTTTAATTTCTTCCTTTATTTCTTTCTTGACCAAATTATCATTGAATAGAGAGTTGTTTAGCTTCCATGTATATGTGGGCTTTCTTTTGTTTCTGTTGTTGCTGAAGACCAGCCTTAGTCCATGATGATTTTATAAGGGACATGGGATTATATTAACCTTTTTGTGTATCTGTTAAGGTTTGTTTTGTGACTGACTATATGGTCAATTTTGTAGAAAGTACCATGGGGTGCTGAGAAGAAAGTATATTCTTTTGTTTTATGGTGAAATGTTCTATAGATAGCTGTTAAATCCATTTGGTTTATAACTTCTGTTCATTTTACTGTGTCTCTGTTTAGTTTTTGTTTCCATGATATGTCCATTGGTGATTATGGGGTGGTGAAGTGTCCTAGTATTATTGCGTAAGGTTCAATGTGCACTTTGAGCTTTAGCAACATTTCTTTTATGAATGCGTGTACCCTAGCATTTGGGACACAGAAGTTCAGAACTGAGAGTTCATCTTCGTAGGGTTTGCTTTTGACAAGTATGTAATGTCCTTCCTCATCATTTTTGCTAACTTTTGGTTGAATGTCAAATTTATTTGATATTATAATGGCTATTCCACCTTGTTTCTTGGAATATTGCCTGGAAAATTTTTTTCCAGCATTTTATTCTGAGGTAGTGTCTGCCTTTGTCACTGAGGTATGATTCCTGTATGCAGCAAAATACAGGGTACTGTTTACATATCGAGTCTGTTAGTCTATGTCTTTTTATTGGGGAATTGATTGCATTGATGTTAAGAAATGTTAGGGACCAGTGATTGTTGCTTCATTTTTTTTTTGGTTTTTGTTAGAGTGGAATTAAGTTTGTGTGGCTATGTTCTTTTGTGGTTGTTAGAAGATTAGTTTCTTGCTTTTTCTTTGGGTTAATTTCCCTCTTCATGTTGGAGTTTTCCATCTATTATCCTTTGAAGAGCTCAATTTGTGGAAAGATATTGTTTAAATTTGGTTTTGTCATGAAAGATCTTGGCTTTGCCATCTATGATAATTGAGAGTTTTGCTGTGTATGATAGCCTTGGCTAGCATTTTTGTTCTCCTCAGGTCTGTATAATATCTGCCCAGGATCTTTTGGCTTTGAGAGTCTCTGGTGAGAAGTCTGGTGCAATTATGATAGGTCTGACTTATATGTTACTTGACCTTTTTCCCTTACTGCTTTTAATAGTCTTTCTTTGTTTTGTGCATTCGATGTTTTGACAGGTGGAATTTCTTTTCTGATCTAATCTATTTGCTGTTCTGTAGGCTTCTTGTATGTTCATAGGCATCTTCATGTTAGGGAATATTTCTTCTATAATTTTGTTAATGACATTTATTGGCATGTTGTGTTGAGTATCTTTGCTCTCTTCTCTGTCTTTAGTTTGATTTTTTTTCATTGTGTACTGGGTTTCCTGGATATTTGGGGTTAGGATCTTTTTGCATTTTGCATTTTCTTTGACTGTTGTGTTTATGTTTTTATATGGTATCTTCTGCACCTGAGATTCTCTCTTCCATCTCTTGTATTCTGTTGGTGATGCTTGCATCTATGACTCCTTATCTCTATCCTAGGTTTTCTATTTCCAGGGTTGTCTCCCTTTGTCTTCATTGCTTCTATTTTATTTTTAGATCTTAGATGGTTTTGTTCAATTTCTTCACCTGTTTTGTTCTGTTTCCTGTACTTCTTTAAGGGACTTACATGTTTTCTCTTTAACAGCTTTTGTCTGTTTACCTGGGTTCTTCTGTATTTCTTTAAGGGAGTTATTTATGTCCTTCTTAAAGTCCTCTATCATCATATTGAGATGTGATTTTAAATCAGAATTTTGCTTTGCAGGTGTGTTGGGGTATCAAGGACTTCCTGTGGTGGGAGAACTGGGTTCTGCTAATGCCAAGTATCTTTGGTTTCTGTTGCTTCTGTTCTTGTGCTCACCTCTCACCATTTGGTTATCTCTGGTGTTAGCTGGTTTTGCTGTTTCTGACTGGAACTTGTTCCTCCTGTGAGCCTGTGGTTTTAGGTGTGTCACCACTCCTAGGAGACAAGGTCTCTCTGAGCCGGATTGGAGCGCTGTTATCTGTAATCTTATGTGTGTCAGCACTTCTGGGAGAGCTGTTTCTTTTTCCAGAAGAATTGGGGTGTGGATAGTTATGACACAGGGTCAGCTCCAGAAGGATTGTGTCCCCAGTTTCTCCATGATTCCTGGGTCCTGTGGGCTCTGGGCAGGTCCCACTTTGGTCCAGTATTTGGGCAGCAGTGGTGTTCTCACCTTGTGACCATAGGTGTGTTATTACTCGTGGGACACCTGCTCTCTCTGGGTGAGATTCAGCAAAATGAATCTTAAAGACAAATTCTTTAATAATAAACATGATATAATCATAAGTTTTAAAGCAATCAGAAGTTAAAGCACTTCCTTATCCTCCAGAGTACTGAAGACCATTTCCAGTACCCACAGTGAACAGCACACAACAACCTGTAACAACAGATTGAAAGGATCTGATGCTTTCTTGAAAGTTATATACCTATTGGCACATCGTGGCATACACTCACATAGACACACATATACACACAAAAAATAATAAAGAACATTTAAAAATTTAAAGAACTTGTAAATTAAACCAATCATAAATTTGTCCATCAAATGAACTTGTCTAAACACATAACAGAGTTTTAAAAATTTTATTCTAATGAAAATACGAATTATTATAATTTGGATAAATTACTTAAAATCCACTTACTTTATGTGATATGTAAAGGAAGTGAAAATTCTGAAACAAATCAAATTATAATTACAATAATAATTCACTTATTCTCCTTTCATGAATAATTAGTATACAAGAAGTTATGTGACTCATCTCAAACCCAATTAGAGTTATTGTGCTATAAATTATAACTTACTTTGCTCAAGCACTGTTATTGAAATTTTACATTATCTGGATGATTCAGGGGTACATGGTGCTTTACAACTAGGATGAACTACTTTAAAGATGTAGGCTGTGTTGAGCTAGAATACAATGGAAATTATCTCAAATCAAGTGCAGCCATATGTGATAAGTGTCTAATCCATTTCTCTATACCCCAAAACAAAATACTCAGTGAAATGGACAAGTATATCTACATAATATTCTTTAATTCAGTGATTTTATCCATATAATCAAAGTATTTTTGTATTTTATTACACATGTGAGAAGAGACTTCAAATTTTTTAAATTTACCTTATTTGAGTCACATGGAATTTGAGTAATCAACACAGGAAAATTCCATTTAATGAAATATTTATAATTTTTAATGGTGAATTTCATTTTATAAGACAACAAACAGTCACAAATACATAGCATTTATAGAGTCAGATGGCTGTGCCCTCAGTGGCCTGCTCTGTCAAGGTTACACTGAATGGGATGATTGGCATACATACCAACACAGCACAACTGTCTTAAAGAGAAAAAGGTCAAGTTCCAATAATACATTGAAGAGCTTCTTTGTCATACTTTTCTGTCAAAAAAAAAAAATTAGCCTGAAGAGTATTAGAAACAAAACTGTACATGCTTAATCTAGATGGTAAAGTAAGCAGTGGGGGCTTTTATAGCTTTGGAAAATACTATACATCAAGATGGAATAAGAAAATTAAACATACAGGGTAAGGAAAATGGGAGTTCATTTTGAATAGTTTCCTATCTTAAAAATGTGTGCACTCAATTGATGTGTTGAGTCAATATTCTCTCTCTCTCACTCTCTCTCTCTCCCCTCTCTCCTCTCTCTCTCTCTCCCTCTTCCTCCTTTTTTCTTCTTCTTCCTCTTCCCCCTCCCTCCTCCTCCTTCTTCCCTTCCTCACTGACTCCCTTCTTCCCTGGACCCTAACTCCTTATGATATCTATTCTTAGTTGTCACCTTGACTACATGTGGAGTAAACTACTATCCAGATATGAAGGGTACACCTGTAAGAGATCATTTTTTTTCTTGTTTTAATTTTGTGAATTTACTTCTAGTACAGACCTTTGCAGTAGAAAAACATGCATCTTTGACCCAGATCATGAGTCAGGAGTAGACAATTTTAATCTGTACGAGAGCTTCTGCTGGAAGCCTATTTAAGGACAAAAAAAGAAGACAGATTTTCTCTTTGACTGCTTGATTTTGCCTTGCTAATACATCCATTTCTCCACTGTCATTAGAAACTACTTCTTTGAGATTCCAGCATATACTAAAACTAGCTGGGACATCCAGTCTTGTGAATTGAATAACTGCTGGATTCTTGGACTTTCTATTCACAACCTGCCATTGTTTTATTAGTTGAATTGTAGCATATAAGCCATTCCTATGAATCAGATATATACATACATATATATATATATATATATATATATATATATATATATATATCTTCTCCTCCTTCTTCTCCTTCTTGTTCCCCTTCTTCTTCTTCTTCTTCTTCTTCTTCTTCTTCTTCTTCTTCTTCTTCTTCTTCTTCTTCTTCTTGTTTGTGTATGAGTGTGTCTGTGTGTGTGTGTGTGTGTGTGTGTGTGCATGCATGCACAACAACTTAACAAACCACAACCAGCAGCAATCAACAACCAACAACCACCCACCAATTAGGGCTTTAGCATTTTATATACCTTCTGAAAATTCTTCAAAATTCCAAATGTCACACAGTCCCAGAAACTATCTGCAGCTGGCAAAATCATGCCTCTGCTAGACCACTAAGCAAATCATAGTAAGCTGCAGTGAAGCAGACCCATACCCCCAAACCTAGATTAAAACAAAAACATATTCCCTCAACATATTTCCTTGTTTACAAGAATAGCCGACTGATTATATCTGCAAAGACAGAGTAATCATCCCTTAATAATTCTGCATCACTAAGTCTGTCAGATGATCCTGGGCCAGAAGGCTGAAGATCAGATGCTCCAATGCTCTGTAGTATAGGGACTATCCAGGTGTTCAGGGTTCTCTGTAAATTGACTAAATTTTGGAAGCTATGCTTTGTGCTTCCCATAATTTCAGTTAACTCAGTCATTCTGGATTTCTGACAGGGTTGAAAACTTATAGTCTCATAGCCAATCCTTGCTATTTACTTTGAGAGAAAAGATTTGAGAGGATGGTTTTCAGCTGACATTCATTCTAAAGCCAAGAAACAAAGCCAGGTTCAGAACTAAGTGTTTTAGTTAGGAGAGATGACAGAGGTTCTGCTTAGTCAACAAAATGATGGACTGGGTATTATGGACTGGGTCTATCTTGCACCTTACTGACATAAATTGGTATAGTTATGCTCTAACTGTATTTTGGAGAAAAGTTTTATTTTAACAGTAAGGGTGATATGTAGGAGGAGCTAAGGTGCAAGGAGTACGGAAAGGAAGAGGAGCAGTAAAGAGAGGAGGAGGAGAGGAGGAGCTAGGTGATGAGAGAGAGAAAGAGTGGGGGCAGACATGGAGGCAGATGTTCACATGTCTCCGCCAGTCAAAGATAGTTGATATACCTAGGTTGGGTATTGGGTTACACTTCTGATAGATATTGAGCATTACCAAACTCATAAAGCCTTTGGTTAACATTTAAAATATTGTATAAAATCAAAAAGGAGAAGGGGGCATGGGATAAAGGTTTTCTAGGATGGGGAAATGGGGAAAGGGGATGGTATCCAAAATGGAAATAAAATATCCAATAAAAAATAAATTAAAAAAAAATTCAGTCTTGATTTTTTTCAGAAAATATTTTGGTCATAGTTTATTCTTATTTATATTTTATTTTTATTTATGAACATTTTGCTTGGTACATTTTATTGTTATTTACTTTTAATTGACTTGCAATTCAAGTTCACACATTTCCATTAAACTAATAGTTCATTATAAATTATAAGTACATAAGTTTTCTCTTGTGTATGTATGCATGTAAGTATGTATATGTGCATATATGAGTATGTGTTTGTCTCTATGTATAGTTGTATGTTCCCAAATTTGCATTGTTATGTTTGGTAAAAATATTTAGTTTTTATACTACAATTTTTTCGAAATAAAGGAAACTTCTTATAACTTTGGGGATAAAGGTATAAGTGTATAGTATTATTCTAGCGCTCATGAGGAAGTAACAGATGGATCACTGGGGCTTACTGGCCAGTCAGCCTGGTCTACTATGTGTGTGCCATACCAATGAGAGACCTTGTTTCAAAGAGCATATGGATTACTCCTGAGGATAACCACTAATGCTTGAGCACCCCTACACACAGTTAAACCAACACACATGAACATGCATGTTCCCAGTCTCACTCTCTTATCCATATCTCTCAGGGACTATGTGTCTAGCTGTCCGGCTCCAGGAAATAACACCTATAAGAAACTTTACAAGAAACACACACTATACCCAGATCTTATAATTTTTTTCAAATGTCTGAGACTTTTACTCTTCCAGCTTCAGTTGATTTCTCTTCATTGTTCTTAATGGCTTCCAAAAGATGCTTCTACTGTTTAGGTTAAGCCTCCCCATTTCCCCAATCTAGTAATATCAATCATGCCCCAAGAAATGAAAAAGAAAAATGTAAACAAGATAAGACTTCCCCAGTATAATATCCCAATATCACTTGTATAACTTATTTCTAGCTGTATTATTTCTTCATAATATTCCTTCTCAGTGAGAAAAGGATTTTTTCATTTGTGCAGAGAATATTATCATGAACAGTATTAATAGCAGAGATTATAGAGGATCATTTAGGAAGATTAGTTTTAATTTTTGTACAGTAGCATCTTTGAACATCTGTCCATTGGAATATGTTTTAGATTACAGGACATTTTTTCTACAACATTGCCAAAGTTTGCCTTGAGTATCTGTTGCACATTTGGCTTGCAATGCATATTTGTTAACTAAATGAATTTTTTAAAATCAGCTTTTCTGTTTATAAACTCGTTCCTGTAGGCAGAATTCTTTGTTTTGCATTTCCACAAACAGTACAAAGAAAATTAAGTACTTCTGAGCTAAATAGTTGAAGTATCACATGTGAAAACAATCCCTCTGTTCTAATGTACAGTTTTCAAGGTAATTCATTGTTTGAGAAAAGTGGGATGCCTGCCCTGAGGACAACTGCTCTTCAGTGTTTAATCTTTATGATTCCTGAGAGTGGATGAACCACTTTTGACCAAGATGTCAAGATTATTCCATAGCTTTGTCATACTCATATGACTTTGTATTTGCTGAGATGAAGCTCAAAGAAGGTGATGGCCTATTGAGTAAAGCACTTTGCACATAAGTATGAGGACCAGAGTTTGGATTCTTAACACACACTGAACATCACAAAAATGTGGTGGCCCATCACCTGGTAGTAACACAGGATCTGGTAGAGACACAGAATCCCCAGAATAAGGTGGCTAACTAGACCAGCTAAATAGGCTAATTTTGAATACAAATGAGAGACTTTACTTTCATACATATGGTGGTGAGTGATTAATGCAGATACCTCATGCTTCATACAAATGTGCACCCACAGACACAGGAACACACATATATACAGAACACATGAACACACATGTGTACATACATGTACACACATGTAAATATGAGAAATGAGAAAGAAAAAGCACAAAGAGAAAGTAGATGTTAATCTCTTGGTTTGAATTAACATTTTTAAAAGTAGGTTTGCTTAACCAAGTGTGCTCCAGTTTGATGGGAATGATTATCTTTGTATTGCATATTCCACAGATTAACAAAATATTTGCTTTAATTATACCCCGTTTTCCCCTTTCTAATAGGTGGGAAATGTCTTTACATTTACACAGTATTTAGACACATTTAATCTTATTCTATTTCAAGCTAGTATAAAACACAGATTACCTTATGTTTAGACAGAAATAGAAAGTGGTTCTGTATAATATATGAAAATATAATTTTATTCATTATCAGTATTTTGTATGCTTATTTTAGATATCAATTTGGCTGGTGGATATTAATTTATAGAATTATCTTTTTCTTCCACAAGCCAACTGTTTAGTCAAGTGATGTTTAGCATTCTTTCTACTATCAGTTTAAGATATCTTAAAGAGTGACTAGTTTTATTACATGTTTAATGAATGATTATTCTGTGTGTGTGTGTTTGTGTGTATTGTTGTACACATGGATGTGCATGTACATATACCTACACATGCTAAGAGAGACAAGATAACAACACAGTCTGTCCTCTTCTGCCATTCTTCACCTTATTCCCTTGAGAAAGGTCTCCAACTTAATCTGAAGCTAGGCAGTTCTCCAATCTGCTTGTCTCCACTCCAACACTTATCTCTGGAGATATAGGTTCATGTAGACAAGACCAGCTTTCTAGATAGGTACTGAGAGTTTTAATTCGGTCAACACTGTATCTTAAACACTATCCATCTCCACAGACCCATACTTTGCTCTTATTTCTCTCCCTTCTCTGTTTCCCTTTACCTCTGTTTCTTGCCCTTTCTACTTTGCTTCCTGAATGCTTTCTCCCTTGAGTAATCATATTTTTGCTTTTATGTCAATATCTTTCATTTATGTCTCCTCATTTGCTCCCTGATCCTGAAGGATATCTATTCATATCTCATGGTTTTTCTCTTGTTTCATAACATGCATGTGTGCATGCACATATACACACAAATCTAAGTTATCTTTAAGAGAAAAAAACATGGGATTTTCATTTTTTTGAGTCTTGCTTATTAGCTTAAGTTAATAAACTACAGATTCATTCATTTCCCTGAATATATTATAATTTTTTCTTTATTACTCAATAAAATTTTACTCTATGTATACATTTTTTAATTCATTCATTTGTCTCTAGACATCTGGGATGGTTTAACTTCTTAGCCAATATGAACAGTAGTGATAAACATAGATCTGCAAATATCTCCATAGCAAAATGTAGACTCCTTTAGCTTTATGTTTGGGGATAGCAAGACTGGGTCACAAGCCAGCACTACTTTTCATTTGATGAAAATATCTTTATAATTATTTATATATTGTCTGTGCCAGCTTAAATTTCCGCCAAAAATAATTATGGGTTCTTTGGTCCCAAAATTTCACCATTGTTTTGTACTGTTTGGTTTCCTGATGGTCACTCTTCTGACTGGGAAAACATCCACTCAAAAACATCCACTTAATTTTAAGTTGCATTATTTTGATGATAGCTAAAGTTATTAAACATTTTTGTTTTGTTTCGTTTTTTTGTTTTTCGAGACAGGGTTTCTCTGTGTAGCCCTGGCTGTCCTGGAACTCATTCTGTAGACCAGGCTGGCTTTGAACTCAGAAATCGGCCTGCCTCTGCCTCCCAAGTGCTGGGATTAAAGGCGTGCGGCACCACTGCCCGGCTGTTATTAAACATTTTTAAGTACTTGTTTTTTATTTTTATTATCTTTAAGAACTGTTATTATTTTATTTTATATGTATAGATATTTCATCTGCATATGTGTCTCTGTACCACAACCTTGACTGATGTCTATGGGGACTAGAAGATGTTAATAGAGCACCTAAACCTGTGGTTACAGATGGTGGTAAGCTTCCATATAGGTCCTAGAAATTGACACGAAGGCTTCTGGAAAATCAGACAATGCTCTTACCTTCTGAGCCATATATTTAACTCTTTTTGAGAACTATATATTAAGCCATTAAATGATTGGGTGAAGCAGATATTTATTGTTCAACTTCTACAGTCTTTTCTGGATATTAATCTCATTCATGATAAATATTTGGCAAAGATGTTCTCCCATTCTCTATGGTGCCTGTTCACTCTGTTGATTGTCTCCTTTAGAGTACATAAATATTTTATTTTTATTTAACCCAATTTGACAATTACTGCAGTACATGGTTGGGTCTTGTCACACACCTTTTGTCTATGCCTGTGTCTTCAAGTATTTTCTGTAGTCTTCTCTTTATCATGCTCTACTTCCCAGGAATCTGGTTGACTTTGAGTTGATTTTATTGTGCAAGTCAAAAAATACAGATTTATTTTAATTCTTTCACACTTGAATATCTACTTTTTTAAGCAACATTTGTTGAAAAGTCTGACTTATCTTTGAATTTAGGTGAGGTTATGTGTATGGGTTTAGCTCTAGTTCTCTGGTCCATTTCACTATACTTCATGTCTACTTTTGTATGCAAACCATGTTGGTTTTGTTATTATAATTTTATAGTTAACTTTTGAGGCCAGAAATTGTGAATTGTCTTGCATTGTTCTTTCTGTTTAGGTTGTTTGCTTGGCAACTTGAAGCTAGAAATTCAATCTTAGATAAAAATCAGATACATTATTCTGGTAGAACATTGCTTTCTCCATATCTCTTTGTATTTCTCAACTTTCACATCATTTTCCTATAAATGTTATGTATCTTATGCAAAAAAAATCTCCTTTACTTAATTTATATTTATAAATGTTTCTTAGTAAAGAAATATATTATATTTGAATATTCAGGAAAGGTGAATCAAATGCATTTCATCTGTGTATTATTGGTCTATATTGTAACTGCTCACTTTAGAATTCTTTAGCACATTTGTATTCAGAACTTTTAGTCAATGAGGAAAATGGATCAGTAAAAATTGTCGTAAATACTGGGTGAAATGGAGATATTTCAAAACATACACAACCAAAAAATGTTTTCCAGTGAGATGAGAGCCCAGTTAGAAAACTTCAAATGGATAATTACAAGGTCAGAGACACTTGCATCAATTCATATGCATACAAAAATTTCTCTGAGAATATTTAAAGTCTCTTTGATCTTTAGCCTAGGAATTTTTTGCATCTCTGATCCTACCAGCATACCTTTACACACTCAGAACGTTAATAGACACAATTCATGCATTGATTACCAGCTGGCTTATCATAGATATGAGAAAATATGTAGGAAAAACAACGTGTCAAAATTTCCAATTGTCCTATCTGTTTTTTAAAATTATTTTATAATTTTATCTGTATTATTGTTTTGACTGAGTGCAGGTATGTACACCAAGTACATGCCTAGTATCTGCTGGCATCAGAAAAGTGTAACACATACAGTGGGACTGGAGTTATATACAGTTGTGAGGGCTTAGAATTGAATCTATATCCTCTGAAAGAACGAGTGTTCTTAACTTCTGAGCCAACTTTCTACACTTTCTTTGGTGAAATCAATATTAGACAAACCATCTTACTTTATTTTTTTAAAATCTTATTTTGATATCTGTGCCTAGAATTACTGCTACTCATTCTTGCTCCATCTCATTCTGACACTGTTATATGATCAGGACTGCTAGAGTACCCATATGCTCTTCCACACCCGTAGAGTTCTCACTTCTTTGTGTGAACACACAGTTCTCATACACAGCTTATCTATAGAAAATAATTCTTCTTACAAATGAGGAAGGAGAGTAGAAACAGAAGGAAACTGAACTCTCTTTATTGAATTTAATGAGACTCTCCAATGTACCTACCACCATTTTATGTATTAGACCATTAAACCTAATAAGAAATTGACTTCCCTAAATCCCCCGTTTGTGTGTTCATTTGTTTGTTTTACCTTTGGAATGAACAATGTGTGCTTTTAAGTAGATACATGATTGTACAGTGTCTAAATGTTATAGTAGAATATAAACAAACTGTTGAAGAAAATGAATTACTTAAATCCAAGAAAAAAGAAAATTAGATAACTGAGTGTTAAGTGACAGCTTACCAGAAAAGTTGGTAAACAGTGGAGGGTTGGCTTTCACCTGCACTGGCCAAGAGGTCCATAAAATATGGCAGATGAAAATGAATTGATGTATTCCTAGGTCACAGTGTTTAAGCTACTTGTGTAAAAGTAACAGCTCTGTTGAACGTGTTAAAATGTAGAACATGGATAAGTGGTCACTACTTAAACAATTGAAACAGAATACATAAAATGTGTTGAACTCTAGATTAGACCTTGTGAAACTTTAGTGTATGTCTGTGCAAACGTGTACATGTAGGTACTTGGGTGTATATGCATATGGAGGTCAGAGGACAACCTCTGATGTTGTTCTATAAATGTTGCACTGGCTGAGATTTCAGGAAACAGACTAAGCTTACTAGTCTGCAAGGTATAGAGACACTTTGTCTCATATCCCAGGCTAATATCAGAAGCAAGGGCCACCATGTTTGAAACTTTTACAGGGCTTCTGGTTACACTCAGTCCTGATGCTCACAAAACAAGCATTGCACCAGTTGGGTCACTTTCTAGTCCTCTTTTTACATGTTTCCACTTTGTTTTCTTTTTTTTTCCCTAAATTTCTGTGTATGGGGAGGGGGCAGGGAGAGAGTATGGGGATGTGTGTATGGGCATGTATCTGAATATTTTTTGTCAATCATGAATGCAACATGAATGCCCAACACAAGATGAATGAATAAAGATAATTTGATACAAATATTAAGTGTAATGCATTCAACATTCAAAACATGATGTTAGTGAAAATGGATGTAAAACTTTAGAACATAAGTTGGATAAGACAAACACATGCAAAAAATACTACATAATTTGTTTTAGGCTTAGGATCTAAATCAATCACATCTGCAGGAAAGATGCTGGTTACTGGTAATGTGAATGTGATGGGGGTGGTTAAGTGTTAAGATGTTGGAAAAAGAAGTCAAAATTACACTTAAACATGATCAATAATGTCTAAGAGAGCATTAGGACAGCATAAGTCTATGTATCATTAATATATGGAGGACAGTTAAAAATGTTACAAAGTAATTTAACTCTAAGTGTTCTCAACATGCAGAAAATAAGTATGCAAAGGTATGAAGTGTAAATTCACACATTCCATAATGCATACTGACATTGAAACATTATATACATTTAAACATAAAATGTAAACATGTATTTTGTTTATCAATTAAAACAAGACACTTTTAGTTTCTTTTCCTGTCAGTGTAATGAAATATACTGACAAAAACTGCTTAAGAAAATCAGGGGAGGGGAGATGGAATAGGGAGTTTCCAGAGGGAAAACAGGGAAAGGGGATAACATTTGAAATATAAATAAATAAAATCTCCAATTAAAAAAACACATCTGATTTATCAACTTTTCATAAATGTCCTCTCAGTGATGAAAAAAGGGAGAATATATTTTGGGTCACAGTTTCAGGTTCCAGTTTGTCTTGGTGGGAAAATGAATGCTTGAAGCAGCTGGTCACATTGTACCCACAATTAGGAAACAGACAAGTATAAATAGAACCTACTGTTCAGGTCCCAGCTCCATTTTATCCATGGCATGATTCTCTGCTTAGATGTTTTCTACTCTTCTTAGATTTCTTTTTGTTCTTTCTCATTTGTTTACAGAATTTAATCTTAGGGTAATATATTTTAAACTTAAAATATTTTATTTATTATATTAATATATTTTGTTACACAAAATTATATATTTATATACTTAATTAAGTAATGTTTTGTGATTGCTTTATGTGAAATCTAATTTTTATATGTGCTATTCTTTTCATTGAAAATAGTGTACATTAACTAACTCAACCATAAAATAACAAATTTGGAAAAATACATATTGCACATAAAAATGAATTTTAAATGCTTCTCTAAGTGAGAGAGATTTCTAAATGAATACATATACCCACAAATAAAACAAATCACTACAATAAGATACAGATTGATAATAATTAACTAACAAAATCGACGGAGAGTTTATAGAACATTTACTTTGTTCTATAAAAGTGAATAATAATAATTGATGATGCATTATTTATAGAAATAAGTGACTGTCAGGTCACATTATTTCTCTAAAATTTAATGAATTCATGTCATAAATTAATAAAAAGTTAATTGTTTTATGTTGGAGTGTCAAGTAATTTAACATTAGTAGTAAAAGTATCTTTTGTAAAACTACAACAATCTTCTTTAAAAAATCATAAAAATATTTTTACATGTTTGAATATACCCTTAAGCAAATATAAAAGACTCAGTTATTTCTGTCCTTTATAAGTTTCTATCTCTCCCCTCTCTCTTTCCCTCTCTCTTCCTCTCTCTTCCCCCTCTCTTTCTCTCTGTGTGTATGTGTGTGCTGTGTGCTGTGTGTGTGTATGTGTGTGTGTGTGTGTGTGTGTGTGTGTGTGTGTGTGTGTGTACATGAAGATTACTACAGTGCTATCAGAGGCCAGAAAAGGCAGAGGCAGATTGCCAGGAGATGGACTTACAAGGTGCTGTAAGCTCTCTAACCTCTGCTGGGAACTGAACTCTGCAGAAGCAGGAAGTCTTATCTGCTGAGCCTTCACTTCAGTTCCAAGACTCATTTCTAAGGCATGTTCTTATTTTTCAATTACTCAAGTTGTTTTCATAGGTAAAAAAACAGAGGACTTGTTCTCTTGGCTTATGAGACAACATTCATAATTACAACTTTGATACAAACTAAGATAAAGTTAGATTAAAAGATTTGCAAATGAGGAAAAATTAAAATGTAGGAGATGTACACTTTCTATTAGGTTGTTAATTTCCATAATACTTTCCACAAATCTTGAGGGTTTTATATCTAGCTATCCAAAAAGTCTACATAGACGAGTTGATGGCGACAAGACCCAGACATAAATTTGAGTCTTAGAGAAATAAGGCATTGATTGCCACCCTTGATATTTCCTGGTAAAATTGTCTTTGATTTGTAAATTCAATACCATCATTGGACCAATACATTCACTGGCTACTGTTGGAAGGTAGAGAAGCTCTGATTTAATATACATTATTAACCAAAAGTTACCCAGTTGGTCTTATGTGTTCTTCAAGTAATTCATTTTCTTTTTATGCTAAAGTTTTTATATTTAAGAATGATAAAACTATAAAAGTTACCTCTTCAATCCTTATATTTTTTGACATCTATTCTCTTCAGATTTAACAATGTAGAACTTTTGGGAATTTTGATGTTGTTATTTCACTGTGTGTAAGATATGTGTGTATGTTCTTATGTGTGTACATTTAATTATGTGTGATGTGGAAGTGGAGGTCAGAGAACAAATTCAGGTCTTCTTCTTCCTCTTGTATCTTGTCTGAGACAGATTCGCAATGTTACCACAAAGTACACTGGTATGTATTCTGGGATTTTGCTGTGTGAGACTCTCATATCATCATGAAACAGCTGGCTAACAGATGCATGTTATAACATCCAGTTTTATACAGGAGTTGGGGGTCTGAACTTGGGTCTTCATCTTTATACAACAAACACTTTTCTTATTGAGGGTTCTCCTTTTTTTCCACTAGACAATTCTGGATAGATCTTAATAAAAGTAATAATCTGCTTCCTCTGTGTCATTTCATTTCTCTAGAATAGTCTGATATAAATTTTGAGGTTTACTGAACAACTCTTAACTTGAAGACATTTGTTTTCCTTACTTTCCTGCTGTTGTGAAAAAAATTTTCTGAAAAAAAAAATCTTCAGAATTTACCATGTGATGAGAATATTCTGTATTTTTTTTCTATTTGGGGGTATGATTTCTGTTAGTAAATGATGTGTTCTAAAAATATTTGCTGATTAATGTATTAATTCTTAACTTGTATTTCAATGGAATAATTGGATTTTTTTCTTGGCTCTACTATTTTAACCGTGATGATTTGTATGAAAATTGTTCTCCATAGACTTGTGTATTTAAACATTTTCTCTAAGGTGAGGAAGTATGATTTAATTCATACTTTGAAGTTACTGACCATCACAATGGTGAAGTTATCACTGCAAAAGATTGAGGACACTAGTCACATGTGTTCACAGAGAAGAAGCAGAGAGAAATCAATCCTGGTGTCCAATTAATCTTCTCCTTTTAAGACTGCATTACACGGAATGATGCCAATGACAGTGGACAAGTATTTTACTTCAGTTGTCTTAATCAAGATAATTCTTCAGAAAAATGTATAATACCTCTTCTATTATTTCTTTAATGTAATGAGTTTTATGGCTTTATTTTCAAGTGAAAGCTAGCGCTTCGATCCCAGAAAAAATATGTAAAAAAAATATGTAAAGCTCTGTTCCTCTTTAAAGTATCCCTGATCTGGAATTTATTTTTAAGACATGTTAAGAAAAATTTTAGTTCATTCTTCAACTTGTCTTGAGCAAATTCATTTAGGTTCACTATAATTATCACACTATGTCCTCTAATCATTAAAGAAACATTTCCTCTGTACACATGAAACATTTGACATAAGCTTGATATTTTTAATTTGGGTAATATTGAAAAGGTAAGTATCTAAACAATATCAAAAATTGAAGCTTTTGATTTTGGTACACACATATACACCATATTATTTTATTTGCCTGAAAGACATAATTATTTTTCTGATATATATCCTTATATTATAAATGCAATTTGTTTTTATCGTTAGTACATTGAATTGCTCCTTTTCAAAAATGAAACTTTGAGAGATTGGTATTCTATATTGTAGTTATGTTCTACTTAATTATTTTGGCTAATATGCATATTTTTCATCAATATTATTTGTGTTTAATTTGGGTTTTTCTTAATACATTTTTGCAATTGATAGTTCCTTGGGTTTGATTACTCTTATCTTTAATTTGGAACATTTATGGTATAAAATTCCCCCCTTTGAAGGTCTTTAGAAGATGCTCACTAATTTTAACATTTTATATTTTCACTAACTTGCATTTAAAATGACTCTAATTTTCCCCATGACTTTTTTTTAACAACCGTATATTAAGGTATTTATTACATAATTCCTAGACACAAAGATATGCATTCTGCTTTTGCTATACAATTCCTTTTCAACTTGCTTCCTCAATGATGACTCAATATATTTGGAATAATTTTACACCTTTGAAATACATGATGCAGGGTTCCTATACTTCACTCATGTGGTTTAATACTCAATGCAGGAAAATAAATATCTACTCTTCAGAATTTACTGTGTCATGAGAATATTCTGTATTTTTCTATTTTGGGATATTATTTCTGTTAGTAAATGATATGTGCTAAAAATATCTGCTAATTAATGTATTAATGCTTAAATGGTATTTCAATGGAATACTTGAATTTTTTTCTTGGCTCTACTATTTGTAACTGTGATTATTTATATGAGAATTGTTCTCCATAGACTCATGTCTTTAAACATTTCTCTCTAATTTGTGGTTCTGTTTGGAAAGATTGTAGAACTTTTAGGAGGTAAAGTATTTTGAGAAGAACTAAGTCACTGGTTTGCCCCATATCCTCTTCTCTTTCTGCTTTTTATGTGTAGATGAAATATAAAAATTATTTATATTTAGTAATATTTCTTGAAAAAAATATTTCTTGAAAAAGCATATCAGTTTTATGTTGTTATTACCAACTATTTTAGTATTACTTTTGTAATATTTTATTATTACATTATGTTTAATATCCTTGCACATGGATATTTATGGAGTTTCTACAATAGCACATTGTTTGCAGCTGGTTTGTGTTTGTTTTCTTGACTACTTATTGTATTTAGTCTACTTTTTGTAGTCACTGGAGTATGGATTATCATTTATGTATTTGACTTTTGATTTAGTAATGTACCAGTTTTCTTTGTGTCCCACTTTTCTATATTCTTTTCTTATCCCTTTTTTTGATTTTCTATTTTATATGGGCTATCAATTTTCTCCTCAATTATCTTGATAGCTAAATATTTACACATAGCTTTTTATTGTTTTATATTGAGGCGCTTATATATGATGATCAGCATGATTTATCACTCTTAATCTCCTAAAAATAGAGACACATTCTAAGAAAAACATCTTTTAAAATATGTCACTAAACAAACATCATAGAGTATAAATACACAGAAGCAAGTGCTACTGCCTGCTACATAGCTAAGCCATATGGTGTGCTCTTCTGTTCTAGGATACAAACCTATACAACATGTTGTTATAAAGAAAACTTTAGGCAAATGTACTCAAATATATCTGGGCATAAGATAAAAATATAGCTAACAATCATGTTTAGACTGTAGTACAAATAATCATGCCAATGTATGCTGCTGACTGTAAGTGAAGCTGGTTGGCTGAGAGCTTTTCTGAACAAGTTGATTAGGATGAAGCAAAGGCAGAACATTGTTACACATGACTGTAGGATACATAGTATCTACTGATGCTGCTTCTACTTTTTTTTTTATATTCATTTTAAAAAATACTGACTCTTAAGGAAGGAGAGATGGCTCAATAGTTCGACACTCTTGCTGTTTTTCAAGCAGACCTGGACTCGGTTCCTACTAACCTCATGTTGAATGACTCACAAATTCCTACGCCTTTAGTTCCAGTGGATTTAACACCCTCTCTGGCCTCTATGCATACATCCACATATGTAAAAATAAAAATAAAAAATGATAACTCTGACCTTTTACTTTATAAAACCTTAACTTTTTTAGTAGTACCTCTTTAAAATACAAAAAAAATAATTATAGAATTTACTTTCATTTATATTACATAAAATTTTTCTATATAGTTTTAAATTTTAAAAAGACTTTTTTTTTGCTAAAACTTAGGCTACAACCACACAGAAATTTAGACATAAGTTTTTCTCAACCTGCTTTAACAAGTATTCAACATCCCCTCTAGCCCACCATGCACCAGAGGTAGTGGAAAAGAAAAGTTATTAGGACACTAGGGAAGTAGACTGGTTTAGAAACAGTTCTTGCAGACTGTGTCCACTCTTCATTGTAAGGATATCAGCAGTTCACTTCAGTAGTAAACACCAAACACAAATCACAAGGTGTAGTTCAGTTTACTAGGGAGTCACCATATATGAGCCAACAAGGGCAGGCAGTTCAATCCAGAAGTAACCACAAGGCTTACCAATTGGTTCAAGGTCAAGAAGCCCCAGGAACCTCAACAGAAGGTCTTTGGCAAATCTCACTCAATGGCATCACAACAAGCTGAACTCACCAATGTAATGTAAACCAATGCACGCATGTCTATATGTCTATATGCCATTAGCCAAGAATAGTGAGGCTGAGCAAAGCAAACCAATGCTCAGGCTTCCACTGTCTGTGGGGTCATGTTTATATTCCTTCTCAACACCATACATCTTTTCATATGTTTGCTGTAGCAAAACATTCTTTCACCTGTGTCAGTTTCAGGAAAACACTCTTATTTTATTTTACTTATTTACATTTCAAATGTTGTTCCTTTTCTGGTCTCCCCTCCACAACCCGCAACCCCATCTTCCTCCCCTTTGCCTCTAAAAGGGAGATCCCCAACCCACTACTGCCTCACCCCTCTGGCATCCCTCTTTTCTGGGGCAACAAGCTTCTATAAGACCAAGTGCCTCCCCTCTCATTGATGCCAGATAAGGCAGTCCTCTGCTACTTATGTATGAGAGGGTATGGGCTACTCAAGTATACTCTTTGGTCGGTGGTTTAGTCCCTGGGAGCTCTGAGGGGTCCAGTTAGTAGATATCATTGTTCTTTCTATGGTGCAATCATCTCCTTTAGTCCTTTCCTGTCTCTTCCATTGAGATCCCCGGGCTCAGTCCCATATTTGGCTGTGAGTGGCTGCATTTGTCTTAATCAGATGCTGGCAGAGCCTCTCAGAGGACAGCTCTACTGGGCTCATTTCTGCAACCAGTTCTTGGCATTAGCAATAGTGTCAGGGTTTGTTATCTGCTGATGGGATGAATCCCAAGGTGGGGTGATCTCTGGAGAGCTTTTTCTTTAGTCTCTGCTCCAGTTTTTATTCCTGCATTTTCTTTAGACATAAACAATTCAGAGGTTAAAATTTTTGAGACGGGTGAGTGGCCCCTTCTCTCAAATGGGGACCATGCCTATCTACTGTAGTAGCTTCTTCAGGTTATATCTCTCCTCTGTTAGTTATTTCCACAAATGTCATCCCCAGTGGGTCCTGGGATACTCTCAGATTCCTGGCATCTGAGACTTACTAGTAGTTCCTTCTCCCCATTCTGCACTCTACAATGCTACATATTTCTGCTTATTCTCCTGGCCCTCTGGACTTCTCTCATGTTTCATCCCACACCTGATACTGCCCTCTCCTTTTCCATTCCCCTCCCCTCTCCTACCCAGGTTCCTTCCTCTAACTGCCTCCCATGATTATTTTGTTTTGCCTTTTAAGTAAAGCACCTTGCCTTCCCTTTTTGTTAAGCTTCATAGGATCTTCATAAGATGCACCATGTTGTATCATGGGTATTCTGAACTTCTGGGATAATATCCACTTATCAATGAGTACATACATACAACGTTTGTCCTTTTGGGTCTGGGTTACTTCACTCAGGGTGATATTTTCTAGTTCCATCCATTGCATGCAATACTCACGAATTCATAGTTTTAATAGCTGAGTAGTATTCCATTGTGTAAATGTACTACATTTTCTGTGTCCATTCTTTCACTGAGGGACATCCGGGTTCTTTCCATCTTCTGGCTATTATAAATAAGGCTGCTATGACCATATGGGAACATGTGTTCTTGTTATATGTTGGGACATGTTTTGGGTGTAAGCTGGAGAGTGGTATAACTGGGTCTTCAGGTAGAACTATTTTGAATATTCAGGGAAAATGACAGATTGGTTTCTAAAGTGGTTTTCCCAGCTTGCACTCCCACCAGCAATGGAGTAGTTTCCTCTTTCTCCACATCTTTGCCAGCATCTGCTGTCACCTGTGAGTTTTGTCTACACATTCTGGTTGTCATAAGATACAATCTCAGGGTCATTTTGATTTGCATTTAGCTAATGACTAAGAATGTTGGAATTCTCTTTAGGTGCTTATCAGCTGTTCAAGATGCCTCAGTTGAAAATTCTGTTTTGCTCTGTACCTCATTTTTAATAAGGTTGTTTAACTGTAGAGTCTACCTTCTTGAGTTCTTTATATATTTTGGATATTAGCCTTCTATCAGATGTAGGCTTAGTAAAGATCTTTTCCTAATCTGTAGGTTGAGGTTTTGTCTTATGGATAATGTCCTTAGCCTTACCGAAGGTTTTCAGTTTCATGAGGTCCGGTTTGTTAATTATTGATCTTCAAGCCGGAGCCATTCATGTTCAGTCCAGGAAATCTCCCACTGTGCAAACCCACTTGGATCTTTGTGTGGTTTAGCCATGAGCATAACAGTGGCTTCGTAGAACAAATTGGGTAGTGCTTTTTCTCTTTCTATTTTGTGGAATAGTTTGAGAAGTTTTGATATTAGGTCTTCTTTGAAGGTCTGATAGAATACTACACTAAAACCATCTAGGCCTGGGATATTTTTGGTTGGGAGACTTTTAATGACTGCTTTAATTTACTTAGGGGTTATGGGATAGTTTATATAGTTTATCTGGTCTGGATTTAACTTTGGCCCCTGGTATCTGTCCAGAAAATCATTCATTTAATTTATATTTTGCAGTTGTGTTGACTACAAGCTTTTGTTGTAGGATCTAATTTTTTTTTTATTTTGCTGTTTCTGTTGTTATGTCTTTTATTTCATTTCTAATTTTGTTAATTTGGATACCATCTCTGTGCTCTTTATTTATTTGGCTAAAGGTTTATCTAGTTGTTTTTCTCATAACTTTGTTGATTCTTTGTATTGTTCTCTTTGTTTCTACTTGTTTGATTGCAGCCCTGAGTTTGATATTTCCTTCTGTTTACTACTCTTGGGTGTGTTTGCTTCTTTTGGCTCTAAAGCTTTCACATGTGGTGTTAAGTTGCTAGTAGTATAAGATCTCTCCAATTTCTATATGAAATGCTGTGCCTTTATTTGCATTAAATTCCAGAAAGTCTTTAATGTCTTTCTTTATTTCTTCACTGACCAAGTTATCATTGATTAGAGAGTTGTTTTCTTTGCATGAGTACTTTGGCTTTCTAATATTTTTGTTGTTATTGAAGAACAGCCTTATTCTGTTGTGTTCTGATAGAATGCAAGGTTTATTTCTATCTTCTTGCATCTTTTAAGGCTTGTTTTATGACTGATTATATAATCAGTTTTGGAGGAGGTACCATGAGGTGCTGAGAATAAGGTTTATTCTTTGTTTTAGTGTGAAATGTTCTGTAGATATCTGCTAAATCCATTTGTTTTATATCTTCTGTTATTTTCACTGGATCTCTGCTGAGTTTCTGTTTCAATGCAGTATCTATTGGTAAGAGTGGAGTGTTGGAGTCTCCTACTATTATTGTATGATGTTAAATGTATGTATTGAGTGTTAGTAACATTTTTTTTTACAAATGTGGGTACCTTTGCATTTGGGCATAGATGTTCAGAATTGAGAGATCATCTTTGTGGATTTTTCCTTTGATATATTTGATATGTCATTGCCCATCTTTGTTGATAACTTTTGGTTAAGTCTATTTTATTAAATATTATAATGACTACTCCAACTTGTTTCTTTCAGACCATTTTCTTGAAATTATTTTTTTCTAGCCTTTTACTCTAAGGTAGTTTCTATCTTTGTCACTGAGGTGTGTTTCCTGTATGAAACAAAATGCTGGGTTCTATTTACGTACCCAGTATTTTAGTCTCTGTCTTATGTTGGGGAATTGAGTCCAATTAATGTTGAGAGATATTAAAGTTCCTGTTATTTTGTTTTTAGAAATGATATTATGTTGATATGGTTCCCTTCTTTTAGGTTTGTTGTGAGATGGTTAATATCTTTGTTTTTCATGAGTGTAGTTGCCCTCATTATTGGTATTTTCCTTCTAGTATCCTTTATAAGGCTGGAATAGTGGAAAGACATTTGTCTTAGAATATCTTGGTTTCTCTTTCTATGATAGACAGTTTTGCTGTGTATAGGAACCTAGGTTGGTGTTTGTGTTCTTTTAGGGTCTGCATGACATCTCTCTAAGATCTTCTGTCTTTTAGAGTCTCTTTTGAAAAGTCTTGTATAATTCTGATAGGTCTGCCTTTAAACATTTCTGGGTCTTTTCCCCTAAGTCTTTTAATATTCTTTCATCTCTGTATTTACTGTTTTGATTCTTATGTGGTGGGAGGAATTTCTTTTCTGATCCAATCTACTTGGTGTTCTTTAGGCTTCTTATATGTTTATGGCCATCATTTTCTTTAGATTAGGAACATTTCCTTTTATGATTTTGTTGAAGATGTTTTGTGGCCCTTTGAATTGGGAATCTTTACTCGCTTCTATTCCTATTATTCTAGGTTTGTCTTTTCATTGTGTCCTGAATTTCCTTCATGTTTTGGGTTAGAAGCTTTTTGTACTTTGTATTTTTTTTTTTTTTTTTTTTTTTACTGTTTTGTCAATATCTTCTATGGAATCTTCTCCACCTGGGATTCTCTCTTCCATCTTTTATATTTTGTTGGTGAAGGTTCTTGCATCTATAACCCCTGATCTCTTTCCTAGGTTTTCCAACTCCATGGTTGCCTCTATATGTGATTTCTTTATTGTTTCTATTTCCATTTTTTAGATCCTGAGTGGTTTTGTTCAATTTTTTCAAATTCTTTGTTGTGTTTTCTTGTACTTCTTTAAGGGATTTATATGTTTCCTTTTTAAGGGCTTCTGCCTATTTACCTGTATTCTTCTGTATTTCTTTAAGGGAATTATTTATGTTCTTCTTAAGGTCTTCCATCATCTTCATGAAATGGAATTTTAGGTCAGATTCCTGCTTTTCAGATGTGTTAAGATATCCATGGTTCGCTGTGGTGGGAGAACTCTGTTGTTATGGTGCCAAATAGCATTGGTTTTTGTTACTTATGTTCTTTTGTTTGACTCTCATTATCAGGTATTCTCTGGTGTCAACTAACCTTGCTATCTCTGACTGGAGTCTGTTTCTCTTATGAGCCTGGTTATGATGGATCTCCCTGAGTCAGGCGGTCTCTGGGTATGTGAGTGAGTCTGGAGTGTCAGATCTGTCCCAGCAGAGTTGTAGACCACATTTGTTGGGTTCCATGTGATTCTTAGTTAGGTCAGGTATTGTGGTGGGGGTAGGGGTGGGGGTAGGGGAGAATGTATCACCTGTGATCCCGGTTATGACAGACCTCCTTGGAGTCAAGCTGTCTCTGGTGGGGGTGGGGAGTACCTGATCTGCACCAAAATCATTTTTTTTCACATGTTTTCTTTAGCAAATATCCTTTACTATTCATTCGTAAAACTTCATTTAGTGTAACTGACTTTTCAAAAAAACTAGAAATTTCCACTTCATATCTGCCTTTCTGTTTAAGAATTGTCCTTTTCTTTCTCTAACATTAACAACTTATACACAGTAAAAATAATTGTAAGAAGCATCATATTTTAAATAAATGGTCAATGTCCAATATAGTCAAACAATAGTCTAACAAAGCATTTATATCAATAAATAATAATCAAAATCCTTAAATTTGTATCAATATACAATAATTCAAACAAAGACCTTACATTTCTATCAATATATAATAATTCAAACAAAAATACACAATGTTTATTAATATACAATAATTTAAACAAAACTTCAAATTTTTTCAATCCCCAATCATAATCAGTAACAACCTCCCATCCTAGGTGATAACTGTAACATATTAAATGACCAAACCTATCCACCCTAGTTTAAGGACCTAGGGTGACAGTCTTCTTATAATTGCATCCTGTTGAACTGAGAAGAAAAATTTCTGTATGGGCCCCCAAGGGGGGAAAATAGTCTTAAAAAATCTAGTTGTCTTGCTTGTTCCTTGATATTTGCATATATTTTATTGCTATTCCCTCATCCTAGAACTGACCTTAATTCTTGCATTTAATTAAAATGTTATAAAAGCAAAAAGGAGGAGGGGTGATGGTAGAGGAGAGTTCTAGGGAGGGGAAATGGGGAAAGGGGGTGACATCTGAAATGTAAATAAATAAAATATCCAATTAAAAATAATGAATTGGTTAAAAAAAAAAAAAGCTAGTTGTATCATTTGTTTCCCAATCTCTGTGTTTATCCACTCTCTGAGTGATCATTCATTAGTGATAGCACTTTTTAAGTTGACTTGCATGCATATTTGGAAGAAATCAGAAACTGAGACACTCTGTGAATCATGTAAGCTATTTGCTTTGTGAAGGAATTCATGTCTCAGCTGATAAGATATTTTCCCTGGTCAGATCTAATCTTTATAAGTTTTGTTGGTAATCATTTTTTCCCTGTAGATACATAAGCCTAACCACATCCCCATCTTAAAACTATTACAGCTTTCCATTCTAATGTCAACAAATCCTTATAGTATATTGGTTGGCCCAGTTCTTCTATATTTTCAATAACCCAGTGTCTCTCAGATGCTGTTGTTCCTTTTCACCAACATTAACAAAATTTCAAATTAACAATGCATTCTTTAGTCTGTCCTTGGGGGTTTTATTCTTTCTTTTGTTTAATGAACATTTATTTTAAGGTACAATTGACTCTATAATTGCTTGTTTTGTATGATTATGGGTTATATCAGTAACATGTTTTCTATTGTAATATGCAAAGAATTGTTTTATCTTACTGGATACATATACAGAAGCATTGTCAATTTTAATTTGTTCAAGTAATGCTATAATTGCCCTTATTTCCAATAAGTGTGTAATCATACAATATGCCTTTTCAAAACTTAAAGCATTTGCACATTAAATGGTGTGGTGTATATACTTATTGTTTTCCAAATTCTGCACAATAGAAAATATCCATCTGCCAGAGATCACTCTTTTGGTACCCCTAAGCTACTAACAGCAGGTAACAGAGTTTGGTTGTATAGAGAACATATAGGACACTTTTTAATTATTTATTTGGCTTGCAATGTATGAGATTGAATATGAATAATATATAATGAATAATTTCTACTTCTCATTATTGAAATTGTACAAATAGTAACCTTAATTCTTAATTATCAGAATTAATTAATTCAGCAGTATCTACATGCAAAATAACTATTTCTACATATAAAGAATTAGTAATTATGTAAAGAGGTTCAGTATAATTTAACAATACCATAAGAATATCATACAATTGTTTTTTGAACCAATGTATATAGACTTTTGACCGCTTTGCTTATTTTATCTGACTTATAACTTGTCGTTCCTATATACTTTTGCATCAGTATAAAAAGTTGGTACCTCTGGAATTGGTGTTCTCTTTTCAATACTTGGAAGAATAAAATTAGTTGTTTTTATAAACTGTATATATTTGCTTTTTGTATATTTGTTAATAACTTTGCCCAAGTAGTTACTACAAACGTTTTGCCAATCCTCATTGATTACCCATAATTTCAGCATTTGTAAGAAGGATTACAATTTTAGCCAGATTTGTTACTGGCAATTGACAGTCTTGTTCTACCTTTGATAATTAATTCAGAATTTTTTACATTATTTATGAGATAAGAAAATCCATTCCATAATACTCTCTTCCTTTTGCATAATGAGCCTAGTAGGGGAATGAGTCACGGATAAACTGGTCAAAATACAGCTAAGTTTAAGACCAATTTAATCCACATATGCCTATTGCAGTCTTTGTTCTACAAGCTAATTCTTTTTCTGTTTATGCTTTTGGAAATCTTGGACTGCTTAAATTGGAATATACTTGCAATGTTTAAAACAAATTTCTTAACTCATATGTGCTTAATCTAATTGCAAGCCTCAGCCATTTAATATCTCCCATTAATTTTTGAAATTGTTAAGTGTCTGCAATTGGTCCTACGGATCTGTACCTTTTGTGGGCAAATTTTTTGTTCATTGATTTTATAACCCAAATAACTAAGTGAATCTCTTTTTTTTGTATTTTTTGGGGGAGTAATCTGTAAACCCCAGCATGGCAGAATTTTTTGTGTTACCATAAAAATATTCTCTAAAACATCTTTGTAAGAAGAATTTGCTAACAAAATGTCATCCATGTAATGATAATTGATGGATTTCAAAAATTGCTTATGAATAATTTCTAATGGTTATTGCACAAAATACTGACATAAAGTTAAACTACTTAACATTTCTTGTGGAAGTACCTTCCAGTGGTGTCTCCTTAATGGATGACTATTATTCAAAGTAGGCACAGAGAAAGCAAACCTTACCCTATCTTTCTCATGAAAGGGTATTGAGAAAAAAAAGAAGAAGAAGAAGAAAAAAAAAAAAAAACCCTTCAAATCAATTGTTATTACAGGCCATGCTTTTGTTAACAAAGACTTTTTTAACTGCTCTTAAATCCATTATCATTCTCCATTTACCTTATTTGTTTTATACAACAAACACGGGTATTTTCTGGATTGCTAGACTCTTCTGTAAGTGGAGCCTCCAGATACTCTCATACTAGTTGTTCAAGTACCTGAATTCTTCTTTTGTTATGGGCCACTACTCTTGCCAGACATGTTGGTTTGATAACCACTCTAGGGGCAAGGCTGTCTGTATGTCACCAGTGACCCATTCAATAAATTTAGAAATTCAATCCCTGTGATGTCTTGTTTTTGACCATGGGCACAATGTGCAATTACTTTATTATCACCTGTATCATTTCTTCTCCAGGAACATCTACCATATCACCTCTAATTTCCTTGTTTACTATCCCCAGAATTTCAGGATATTAATTTGCATATCTTATTGTTGTACAAGATCTCTTCCCCATTTTATGGATTTGTCTGCCACATAAGGTCTCAACTTCCCTGTTTGCCCTTCTGGCACTGCACAGGTTATCTAGTGGACACTTTGTCTTATTTATGATAATTTACCAATTCCTATGAATTTTGTGTCAATCTTCTGAAGTGGCCAATGTGAATTTTAAGACTCCTGGAAAGGTATACTAGCATCAGCTCGTATATCTACCAATCCCTCTGTGTCTATACCATTCAGTTGTATCATTCATTTGGGTCTCTGATCATTGGCCATTGTTGGCCAGAATATATCTTCTCCAGTGCTACCAAAAGTCCCTGTTTGTTCAATTGTAGCAGCCTCGCCTGCATCTAAAGAAACAATAATTGAGAAATTCTATCCCATGATTTAAATTTTATCTCCTTTTTGACATTTGCCATGATTTTTATTTCTTCCTTGCTATCTCCTTCTACTATGCCTGAATATACAATAAATCCTTGTAAGTCAGCAACATGCCCTCCACCAAGCAGATGGTCTTTATAGTAACATTTATTCTCCTTGTTAAATTACACTGTGCTATTTTGAAGGTTCATGCCTCCACCATGAAAAGCATTATAATTGTTGATAATAGTCTAGAGCAGATGATATCAATCCTTTCCAGTCTTGTGGGACAACCCTATGCTGTGTTGCCAAGTTATTAAAATTTATTTAAGAAAAGGAGAATGCACTTGGGAGGCAGAGGCAGGCAGATTTCTGAATTCAAGGCCAGCCTGGTCTACAGAGTGAGTTCCAGGACAGCCAGGGCTACACAGAGAAACCCTGTCTTGAAAAACAAAACAAGAAACAAACAAAAAAACAAAAAAATAAAGAAAAAGAAAATGCAATCTACATGATATAATAATCTCATTAAAATTCTTTAGATCTAGGAAGCCAGGTCAGAAGCCAGGTCAATTCATTATAAGCAGGAATACCATCATTAGCAGGCATATGCTGCACAGAGACTGGGAAGACTGAAGGCGCCTGTGTAGAGGCAAGCAAATCCTCTGGCGGTATACCCAGTTGCACATTAACCTATCGTCCCTGTGCTGCCTCCTGTTTTTCCCCCTCCTTATCTCACTGTAGTGCTTTGGGCACCTGGTGATGAAAGTCACCAGGAGCAGGGTGGAGGGGCTATTTACTTTCCAGCCTAGTTTGCTCCCCCTTTTTCATCTTGTAATACATTCCTGGTCTCATTTCCCAAGCCTCGACTCTGCGGTTCTCTTAGCCCTGGCTCTTCTTACTTTCTAAGCATTTTCATCTTTATTCACAAACTCTCTATATGCATAACTAACTCTGCAATCCTTTTTTACATAAGAGAATTGAGTGAATCTTCTGAGTTTTCATTGCCCATCCCCCAATATTTTTCAAAATGGTATACATGAAGACTATGAAGCAAAACCAGAAAACCCCATCTAGGAACACAGTAGGAAACCAGCCAACAGCAATAGCTGAAATTTTTCTGGTATCATTAAGCAACATTGCTAACTTCTCACAAAATACCATTTCCTCTACCATATAAGAAGCAGATTTACCCACTATGTCGAAGCTACATTGGCCACCACGTACAGGCATAAATTTCTCTCACCCTACTTTAGTTAACATTCAAAGTCCCCTCTTGCCCACCACTCAACAAAAGTAATGGAAAAGAAAATTTATTAGAATATGGTAGAAGCAGACCTGTTTAGAAATAGTCAGTTAGTTTCATTTGCCGTTTGAGATAGAATCTCTATAGTCTATACTAGCTACATATTTCCCCTGACTCATTACTGGTACCACAGGCCTGGGCCACTGTGCCCAGCTGTTAAGGCTGCTTTCTATTAGAAGTTTGTTTGTTTATTTGTTTGTTTTAATGTGCTTCTATGGAAGTGCAAAAGGTGCTTTTAACTACTGAGTCATTTTGCCAACCTTTATGCTTATGAATATTATATACATGTAAAAAGATTCAAACAAAATAACTAGAATGTATAACATATAACGGTATTGGCATCCTCCTCTGTGCTTGGCAGTTCTGGGCATTTGACTATAACAGCATATTTAACAAACATCCACTGTTAGTATGGACTAAATAAAGGAAATTAAATAAAGGAAATTCTTCAGCTCCATGACAGTATCTCAAGACTGTCTCTGCATAAGTATCATCAATGATCAAACTGCTATATAGTACATGATTATGTTAAGACTTTAAAACTTCCCAGATAATCAGAAACTTAGCACCCTTAACTCAATTGCTTCCTTCATCTCAGGATAGCTTCCTGCAGATAATATGCCTTTCCAATCACACTTTCCTGTAAGTTATTGGCCTAAGGATTCTTGGACATCAGCTTACCCTATTGGGCAAATTTCCTGCAGATCAACATAAAAAAGAACTTCCACAAATTAATCATGTTCAGAAGAACTAACTATTTTATAGATTTACTTATTCAATTCAAATAATCTTAGGAAGAAAATGTTGAGATAGTTTTAGTTGTTTTGCTAGAAAGATATAATAAAATTAGAATCAAGACTAGAATGTGTACAGTCCTCATAATAGTAAGTAAATGCTGCATAATAAGAAGTACAATGGGAGGCAAGCAGGAGGAAATGGGATGAGGAACTCTGGGGGGAACTAAAATAATAAAACTTTAAAAATTACAATGGGCTTTCAAAATCACACTAAAAAGAGAAACAGACCTGTGACAAATTTGTGTTGAAGAAAAAACATTCAGGTTCAAGGAAGAAGCCACAGGTGTGCACTATGATAAAACAAGGATTTCTGGAAGTGTTTGTTGCTTTGAATTTCTAATGAGCATATGGAACGATATACTGCTTTCCACTTGATATCAACTTCCTTCTGTTATGTAACATTTTTTCTATGATGTCATTTTCTAAATAACTATTGTCTAAGAAGGTATTTAAAGGACAGAGAAAAGAAGTAAAGTTAGTGGCTTGGGGTCACTATCCCATCCATCTATCTATCCATCCAAATGTATGGGTGGTAACTGTTTTCTGCTTCACTCATTTCATTCTCTGTGTGTGTGTGTGTGTGTGTGTGTGTGTGTGTGTGTGTGTTGTCTGTGTGACTGACTTGTTTTGTTTTGTTTTGTTTTCTTCTCTTCTCTTTTCTTTTCTTTTCTTTCCTTTCCTTTCCTTTCTTTTCATTTCTCTCTTTTTCAAAGAGTTACCAAGAGCCCTGACAAGGAAGAGGCTTCAACTGACTCTCCAGAGAAAAGAACTTAATCCTTACTTAATTTCTTGCTGCTGTCAGGCTGGGCATTCTTGCTAATATTTAAATTTGGTTTCATCAGTACTTTTGACCCAATAAGTTGCCAGTTGCTGCCACTGGGCCTATCTGCTATCTGCATGACCTCAATCTCTCTCAAAGGCTTTCCCTTAGTCACTGCCTTCCAGAGAGAGACACAGAACTGATGGCAGGTAGGTTCACACCATTATTTAATCATACAACTATTTCCCCCACAGGAAATAAACTCAGTATCCAGAGAAACATGCATAAATGGTGTATTAGACCTTGAGTCTTATAGGGGCATCAGTATGTGTTAGGCATACACAAATATAAAATTAAATACAAATATAAAATAATAATTACTCTTTTACTAGAAGTACCTTAAATACAAAAAATGTAATTTTATTAATTATTTTCATCTATATTACATAAACTTTTATTTCTATTTATCTGCTCTACTAATTTTCTAATTTACTTGTACCAGCATGTTTCTCCAATTAATTTCAGCAGTTCAACTGGTTGTAGTGTGTGTGTGTGTGTGTGTGTGTGTGTGTGTGTGTGTGTGTGTGTTCAATGCATGTCCTTCTATGTATATGCATGTGTGTACATACATGTGAGGACCAGAGGACAACTTCAGGTGTTGTTCTTCAGAAGATGTCATGCAGGGGGAGGACTGTGGTTGACTTTTACAAAATTTCTAGATAGAATCTTCACCAGACTGCAACTTAGCAAGTCAATGATGATGAGACAGGGATATTCATGTCTCCTCTTCTACAATACTGAGATTATGAATTCATTCCACCACACTTGACACTTTTTTACATAGATTCTTAACTCAAGTTCTTATTCTTTCACAGCAAACACTTTAGTGAACCAGCTGTCTTTAAGGCCTTCTTCTGTATTAGTTAACAGATGTTGTAATACTTTTATCACGTTCTGAGAACAATAGCCTTATTATCTTTACAGTTTGCCTTGTTATAGCGTATGGATAATGAGTCTGGAGAGCTCCTCATGACTTTTGGTTTTTCACTGTGCTCTTTTTAATACATATCGATTCATATGCTTAAACTGGTTGTTTTTGTAGACTTTTTATATTAATTTATTAGTATTCTGAATACTAAACACTTTTAAGATATATGATTTCAAAAGCATATGGTGTATGCTTTTATTGTATAGCATACAGCATAGTTCTTTGAGGTATTACATTTGAAATTTTTCCTTCTTTTAATTGAAAATATATTTTCCCATATACTATATTCTTTCTTTCTTCTTCTTCTTCTTTTTTTGTTTTTTGTTTTTTGAGACAGGGTTTCTAATACACTATATTCTGGTTATTATTTTCCTCCTCATACTCCTCCAAGATGTTCCCCAATAATAGACCTACCCCAATACACAGCCTTCTTTTTTATCTCTTTAGAATACAAATAGGCATCTACAAATAAAAACAAACATTCTAGAATAGAACAAATCAACTAACAGAAGAAGAAGAAGAGGCAATGCAAAAGTATGGGAAAGCCATACAGTCAGAGACACACTTTCACAATCATAAAAATTCCATAAAAACACCAGAAAGCATAATGTGTATAAAAAAGACCTGAAAGGAAACAAAAATTAAATGAAAACCAAAACAAAACCAAATTAAATGACCAGATAGCACATTATAAAACATGAAACCTCCAAAAATTAAATTGAATTTATTTTGTGTTGACCATTTACTTCTGGGAATGTGATCTGTTCTTAAGAGTGGTTTGCAGCCTTTTGGCTGGGGCAGACACCTAGCTGGTCTGCTTTCATGAAAACACCATTTCCTGAGCCATACTAGAAGAACCACTGCACTCAGAGCAGCAAAGGAACCACTACTCTCAGAGCAGCAGGATTTCAGGATCCCAGAGGCAGCCTGAATACTAGGAGTTCTACCACCCAGGAGCTCAGGATCACAGGATCACAGAGACAACTGGACTCTGAGGAGTTCTGACACAAGCAAGATAACTGGAAAGACAGGCTTCAGTCTGAGCCAGGGAGTACAGGTAGCACTAGAGTTAACCAGATGGTGAAAGGCAAGCACAAGAACATAAGCAACAGAAACCAAAGTTACCTGGCATCATCAGAACCCTGTTCTCCCACCATAACAAGTCCTGGACACCCCATCACACCAGAAAAGCAGGATTCAGAATTAAAATCACTTCTCATGATGATGATAGGGAAATTTAAGGAGATAAATAACTCCCTTAAGGAAATACAGGAGAACACAGGTAAACAGGTAGAAGCCCTTAAAGAGGAAAAACAAAAATCCCTTTAAAAATTGCAAGAAAACACAACCAAACAGGTGAAGAAATTAAACAAAACCATCCAGGATCTAAAAATGAAAGTAGAAACAATAAAGAAAACTCAAAGGTGACTACCCAGGAGATAGAAAACCTAGGAAAGAAATCAGGAGTCATAGACAATAGCATCACCAACATAATACAAGAGATAGAAGACAGAGCCTCATGTGCAGAAGATACCATGGAAAACATTGACACAACTGTCAAAGAAAATGCAAAATGCAAAAAGCTGCTACTTAAAACATCCAGGAAATTAAGGACACAATGGGAAGACTAAATCTAAGGATAATAGGTATAGATGAGGATGAAGATTCTTAACTTAAATGGCCAATAAATATCTTCAACAAAATTATAGAGGAAAACTTCCCTAACCTAAAGAAATTGATGTCCATGAACATTCAAGAAGCCCACAGAACTCCAAATAGATGAGACCAGAAAAGAAATTCCTCCCATTACATAATAATCAAAACATCAAATACACAAAACAAAGAAAAAATACTAAAAGCAGTAAGGGAAAAAGGTAAAGTAACATATAAAGGCAGACCTATAAGAATTACACCAGACTTCTCATCAGAAACTATAAAATCCAGAAGTTCCTGGACTGATATCATACAGAACCTAAGAGAACACAAATGCCAGCCCAGACTACTATACCCAGCAAAACTCTCAATCACTATAGATGAAGAAACCAAGATAATTCATGACTAAACCAAATCTATGAAATTTCTTTCCACAAATCCAGCCAACATAAGGAGAGAAATTATACTCTAGAAAAAGCAAGAAAGTAATCTTCCAACAAACCCAAAAGAAGATAGCCACACAAAAATAACTCGACCTCTAATGACAAAAATAACAGGAAGCAACAATCATTTCTCCTTAATATCTCTTAACATCCAAGTGGATAAAGGATCTTCACATAAAACCAGATACACTGAAACTAATAAAAGACAAGGTGGGGAAGACCCTCAAATACCTAGGCACAGGGAAAGAGTTTTTGAATAGAACACTAATGGCTTATGCTCTAAGATCGAGAATTGACAAATGGGACCTCATAAAATTGCAAAGCTTCTGTAAGACAAAAAACACGGTCAATAGGACAAAACAGCAACTAACAGATTGGGAAAAGATCTTTACCAATCCCACATCTGATAGAGGGCTAATATCCAATATATCCAAAGAACTCAAGAAATTATACTCCAGACAACCAAATAACCCTATTTTAAAAAAAAAAATGTAGAGAGCTAAACAAAGAATTCTCAACTGAGGAAACTTGAATGGCTGAGATGCACCCAAAGAAATGTTCCACATCCTTAGTCTTCAGGGAAATGCAAATCAAAACAACCCTGAGATACCACCTCACTCCAGTCAGAATGGCTAAGATCAAAACCTCAGGCAATAGCAGATGTTGGTGAGGATTCAGAGAAAGAGGAACATTCTTCCATTGTTGGTGGGATTGCAAGCTGCTGCAACCACTCTGGAAATCAGCCTGGTGGTTGCTCAGAAAATTGGAAAGGGCATTACCTGAAGTCTCAGCTATACCACTCCTGGGTATATAACCAGAAGATGCTCCAACACATAACAAGGACATATGCTCCACTATGTTCATAGCAGCCTTATTTATAATAGCCAGAAGCTGGAAAGAACCCAGATGTCCTTCAACAGAGGAATGGATACAGAAAATGTGGTACATTTATACAATGGAGTGTTACTAAGCTATTAAAAATAACAAATTCAAGAAATTCTTGGGCAAATAGATGAAATTAGAAAATATCATCCTGAGTGAGGTAACCCAATCACAAAAGAACACACATGGTATGCACTCACTGATAATTGGATATAAGCCCATAAGCACACAATACCCAAGATACAACTCACAAACCACATGAAGCTCATGAGGAAAGAAGACCAAAGTTTGGGTGCTTTGGTACTTCTTAGAAAGAATAACAAAATACACATGGAAGCAAATATGGAGACAAAACATGGCACAGAAACTGAAGGAGAGGTAGTCTGGGGACTGTCCCACCTGGATATCAATCCCATGTGCAGTCACCAAAGGTAGATGCTGATGTGGATGCCAGGAAGTGCATGTTGACAGGAGCCTGATATAGCTGTCTCCTTAGAGGTCTGCCAGAGCCTGAAATATACAGAGATGGATGCTCATAGCTAACCTTTGAACTGATTATGGGATTCCCAATGGAGGAGTGAGATATAAGACTGAAAAAGCTGAAAGGGTTTGGGGCCCCATGGGGAGAGCAACAAAACCAACCAACCAGAGCTCCCAGGGTCTAAACCACCAGCCTGGGAGCACCACCCATGGCTCCAGCTGTATATGTAGAGGAGGATGACATTGGTGGGCACAGGTTGAAAAGGAAGTTCTTGGTCTAGTGAAGTCTGGATGCCCCAGTTTGGGGAATTTGTGGGTGGGGAGGTGGGTATGGGCAGATGAGTTGGGGTGCATCCTCATAGAAGCAGAAGGAGGGGGATGACATAGGGGGCTCCTCGGTAGGAGGGAAATGGGGGAAAAGGATCACATCTGAAATTTAAATAAAATATCCAATAAAAAATTTAAAAAAGAAACGTTATTTGGTACAATGAAAAAAAAGTGTGGTTTGCATACTCATTGAGACTTTATTGAAGGAAGCTTTTTTCTTTGCAAATGGCTATCAGTTGGAGATAATTTCTGGGTTAGTGATGGGGCCTAGTTCACTTGCCCTGTCAATGATGATAATGAAAGTATTTATATTTATCTTTCAAATATACATAAAATATTTGCCCTTTTCTTTTTATAATAGCCTATGCTTTGAGGCAATGTTAAAGAAAAATACATTTTGAACAAGATACTGATCTATAGGTATAGAAGTATGTCATTAAGAGTCATTTTATTACAATATCCCTTTAGCAGCAAGATAGTATTAGGCTTTTCTCTAGGGTCTATGATCTACCAGTCTATAGTTGTTGACTTAAGAAGATTCATGTATGGGTTTTATCACATGTGTTGAAGTTTATATCTAAATTTTTAAAAAGTGGTTGGTTATTTCCATAACTTCTACCATTATTGTATCACTCATAATTCTCAACACCAATAAAAAAAAATGACATTGCATGCTGGCAGGAATGCAGGGGAAAAGGTACACTTATTTATAACTCGTGAAAGTGGAAGCCACTAAGAAAATCAGTGTGATCATTACAGAAGAAGTTGGGAATTCATCTCCCTTAATATTCAGCTATATCACTTGGTAATAAACCCAAGGACTATATGTTTTACTGCAGAGATACCTGTTGATCCATACTCACTGCTACTCTCTTCACAATAGCCAGAAACTGGAAACAGCCTACATGTTCATCAAACAATGAGTGGATAATGAAAATATCATATATTTATACAATAGATTATTCAGCTGTTCAGACAAATAAAATTTTCAGATAAATAGATGGAGCCAAAAAAACAAATCATCCTTGATTGAGGTAGATAACTCAGCCTTGAAAGACACATAGAGCATGTATTCCCAAACTTTTTCTGGATCTTAGATAAGCATTCGACTTTCAGCATACCTTTCCAAGATGGCTTTTTAAAAATTTCTCCATTGCCATATTGAGGGAAGTTTCATGCTGTCTTATTCACCAGTATTATTGTTCTGACAAAATCAACATAAAAAAAGAAAACCCTTATTTTGGCTCATAGTTCCAAGGTATCTTCCTTTATGGCAGGGAAGTCTCAGAGACAGAGGCATAAGACATCTGGTTACATTATTTCTTCAGTCAGGAAGCAGATAAAAAGAGATCTGGTGCACAACATTAATTTTCTTCTATATCCTGTTCAGGATCTCAACCCAAGGAAAGATGCCAATCGCATTTATAGTGGGTCTCCTTACTTTTATCAACACAATCTGGAAATTCCCTCAGACATAAACAGAGTTTACCAGATGATACTATATCCTATCATGGTAGCAATCTATACAAATCATCACACCCTCTGTTCCTGAGTAGCAATGTGGTGGTTTGAATAGATATGACACCTATAGACTCACATGTTTGACTGCTTGGTCAATAAGGAGTGGCCCTGTTAGACTGTGTGAACTTGGTAGAGTAGGTATTCCCTTGTTGAAGGAAGTATTGTCACTGTGGGGGCAGACATGAAATCTCCTATGCTCAAGCCAAGCCTGGTATTATAAATAGTCTTCTGTTGTCTGTGGATCCATATATTTGTATATGATGTAGAACTCTCAGCTCCCACTTCAGCACCATGTCGGCCTATGTGCTTTCACTGTTATCACCAATAATGATAATGGTCTAAACCTCTGAAATGGTAAACAATATCCAATTAAATATTTTCTTTTGTAAGAATTGTCATAATCATGGTGTCTGTTCACAGTAATGGAAACCCTAACTGAGACAGAAGTTGCTAACAGGGACTGGGGTATTTCTGTTATAGGCCTGAACATCCTTCTGTTTGGAGGAATGTGAGTTTTGTGACTTTGAATTAGGAACACATTGGAATGCTTTAAGCAGGTCTTAATGAACCATCCTAGTAAGAACATGGAAGACATTAGTACTGAATATGATTTGAACCATGGCGGGCTGGCTCAAGAGGTTTCAGAGTAGAAGAATTTTAGTATGTTGCCTAGAGATCATTCTTGGAATATTTTCATGAAGAATGCAGTTGCTTTTTGTTCTTAACCAAGAAAATGTGCTGTAGGCTAAATTGAAGAGTTTGGGTTAATTGCATTTGCAGAGAAGATTTCAAAACAGCCTGGTGGTATGGACTGTCTTGTGGGTATTAGTGTCCAGGCTTATAAAGATCTATAATGAAAAGGAGTAAGCTGAGTAAAAAAAAAAATACAAAATGAATTGTTCAAGAAGAAAAGGGCTACTGGGAAGTAGAATAGAACAAAATCCTGTGTTCAAGGAGACAGGCATATTAAAGATACTAAATAGAATAAAGGGGCTTGTGACCTTAGGGAAATATCCTATCCAGCTAAGTTTCCATATTATGAAAAGAACAATTTAAGTCCAGGTATAGTGGTCCACTTTTTTGATCCAAGCACTCAGGAGACAGAAGCATGCAGATCTTTGAATTCAAGGTTACCCTGCTCTACTCCCAAGCTTAAGCAGTGAAGAAAACTATTGAAAACAGAAAGGTGATGATGATGTAATTAAAAGAAATCAGCAGAACCTGGCTGCTTCAACCAAGTAGTTCTGGCTTTTAGAGTTAAGTATAGAAGAAAAGGGTTATAGAAACTCCCTCCATGATTAATGAAAGCCTCTCCGACAAGGCATGTGGCAGGGATGTCTTGCATAGGGACCCACAGAGGCCATTATGTGAAGCTATGAAGAAAATGTCTGGGTTGCTTTGGATACCCTAAGAGGTTAGGGATGCCAAAGCTCTGGGATAACTGCTGAGAATAGATTCTAACAAGGAGATAAAATCTAAACAAAAGAATCGTGTTGCATTCAACAAAGCTGAAATGAGTTGGAAATTTTAAAACCCTTTTGACATCAAGCATGGAGATGCACAATTTGGAGTTTTCCCAGCTGTTTTTCAATCTTGCTTTGATCCAGTATTTTTTCTATTATACTCCCTTCTCTACATTTTTTTAAACTGTAATGTATATTTTGTGCCCTTATGTTAGAAGTAAGTGATCTGTTTTCAATTTTGATTTTACAGAGGATTACAGTTAAGAGATTGCCTGAATCTCAAGAGAGTTTGAACCATTGGCTTTGAAACAAGTTTAAGACTGTTACAAACTGCGAGGACAGTTGAAGTTGGACTGAATGCTGTTTGTTATGTGTAATGGCTACAAGCTTATGGTTGTCAAGGAGTAAAATATGATCGTCTGAATGTTATGGCCCCCATAGATTCATGTGTTAGGATGTTTGGCACATAGGGATTGGCACTATTAGGAGATCTGGCTTTGTTGAAGACAGCGTCACTGTGGATGCAGACATTGAGGATTCCTTTGCTCATGCTGCACTCAGTGTGGTAGACAGTCTCCTTCTGCTACCTAGGGATCAAGATGTAGGACTCCCAACTCCTTCTCCAGTACCATGCTTGCCTAACTCTACCATGTTTCCAGCAATGATGATAATGAACTAAATTACTGAAACTGTAAGACATCTCCAATGAAATGTTTTTGTTTTGTTATATTCTTATATGAGTTGCCATGGCTATGGTAGCTCTTCCTAGCAATGAAAATCCTTACTAAAACAAGCAGACTATTTACTATCACAAATAATTTTATCAAATCCTACTTATTATTAATTCATATGATTCTCTGATTATATTTCCATTTAACCTATTAGCTCCAGGCTAACTTAAATGGTCATTATCAAATCATATTCTGTCTCACAAAAAAAAATTATTGATTATCAAACTCCATTCTTTTAAATGTTAATTTTTGCAAATGTTTTATTCTTTATCTTCAAGTATTTTTATTCAAGAGTTTTTTTAATTCAAGAGACTTTCTTTTTTATATCAAACATCACACACACATACACACACATATCATAGGAGACATAAATTCTCCCTTAGGCACATGAAACATTTTTTTTTTTAGTTTCTGTTCTTCAGGCTGTAATACTGATCCATACCAGCTACATCATCAACCATCATGAGGACAAAAAGAAGAAAGCTGTGGTGTACCTTTTTTTTTTTTTTTTTTTTTTTTTTTGGTTTTGTTTTGTTGTTTGTTGTTTGTTTTTTCGAGACAGGGTTTCTCTGTGTAGTCCTGGAACTCACTTTGTAGACCAGGCTGGCTTCGAACTCAGAAATCCGCCTGCCTCTGCCTCCCAAGTGCTGGGATTAAAGGCGTGCACCACCACCGCCCGGCAGTGGTGTACCTTTAATGTGAGTTATGCATACTTATGTGAACAGCTCTTGTTGGCAGAGTTTTGCCCCAAACTCTTGATTTTATTTTCTCTTCTCACTTCACTCATACCTTTATACTTTCCTGTCAACATTGTTTATGCTTTTAAAATGATCTGTTAAATTCACTTTGAGATGAATAATTTTATGAGTGCTTATGTTTACTACAGAAAATCTGAGTGATAAAACTTCCATTACCTTCAAATAAGCTATAAACCTTGAGCCATGAAAAACTAAAAGTTTGTTTCCATCCATCTTTTCCATTTCTTCCTATTACACCTCCTTACTTTTTTCTAATAGTGAAATTTTATTGTTTTCTACATGGTTGATACAACAATATCCTTCCTTCAGTACCTTAAATGACATTTGTCAAAATATTTGTTTCCATATCATCTATAGCTTAGAATTCTTATTTGCATTGTTGTGCTGTGGAAACAAATGAATGAGGGAAAATACAACTTAGAAGATGTTAAGAATAAAAACAATTGATTCCACCTTCCAAGCATATGCTCAAAAATACTAAAATTACATAATATGTAGAAACTTTGCACAAAACAATAAAATAGCCATTTTGAAAATTAAATTAAACAAGTAGTGTTTAACCTTTTACGACTTTCATAATACCATTTCAACAGTGGAAGCTTATTTGCATAATCTACATATGTATATTCTGAACTTTATCTTCCCTTAGTATCTGTCTGCAGTTTAAGGGTGTCTGTGAGGCTGAATCTTAATAATTCATTTAGGCAGCCCTTACCATACACACAGGAATGTTATCTTTTTTTATGCTGTTTCTATTAAAATGTGTAAACATTTGCTTGATTTAGTAACAATGGCAAAGGTCTAAGGAAAGATATAGTGCCTATGAAGCTGTCAGCCTAGCATTGTGATGTATAAGACATAATCTGAACACTTCTGCAGTATTGTTGTGTTAAAAGTCTATAATAACAAAATGTCTGGGTAGAATTTATTATCCAATAAGATATTCAGGAAATGGGAATTTTGGGCTAAACAAAGACAGTGAATGAGTTCTGGAAAACATGGAAACACTAGAGACTGATGAGTTCCTTTGTATGACTGGTAAACTAGGGAATGAGGGGTAAGCTAGACAATTGCTGATGCCCTCAGCAATTTCATCCGTGGGATTGCTTATGGAATCCTGTTTTACTGTACTGGAGTCCTGCTACCATAGACAAGGACATGAGCCTGAGTCTAGCTTTGTTGTTCTGTGTTTGCGTGTGTGTGTGTGTGTGTGTGTGTGTGTGTGTGTGTGTGTGTTTGTGTGTGTGTGTGTCTGTGCATTTGTGTGTGCTTCCCTTTGTTTTATTTTGCAACCATTCTTTGTCTTTTATTTATTGATTTTTTTATTTTTTTAACACTTTAGATTTTATTCCCACCCCCTAGTCCAACCTCTCACTGTTCCACATCCCGCACCTCCTCCCTACCCCCATCTCCATGAGGATGTCCCCACAACCCACTCCCCCTCCCAGCCAGACCTCTAATCTCCCTGGGGCCTCCAGTCTCTTGAGAGATAGGTGCATCTTCTCTGACTGAACCCAAACACAGCAGTCCTCTGCTGTATATATGTTGGAGGCCTCATATCAGGTGGTGCATGCCATCTGGTTGGTGGTCCAGTGTCTGAGCTCTTGGGGATCCAGGTTAATTGAGACTGCTGGTCCTTTTACATGATTGACTTCTTCTTCAGCTTCTTCTAGTATTTCCCTAATTCAACCACAGGGGTCAGCAGCTTCTGTCCATTGGTTGGGTGCAAATATCTGCATCTGACTCTTTCAACTGCTTGTTGGGTCTTCTGCAGTGTGGTCATGGTTTCTGAGTGTTCCATAGCCTCAGTAATAGTATCAGGCCTTGGGACCTCCCCTTGAGCTGGATCCTTCAGGCCTGTCCCTGGACCTTCTTTTCCTCAGGCTCCTCTCCATTTCCATCTCTGCAGTTCTTTCAGACAGGAACAATTATGGGTCATACTATGGGATGGCAACCCTTTCCCTCACTTGATGCCCTGTCTTCCTGCTGGATTTCTTTTTGTTTCTTTTTTCTTTTCTATTCTTTCTTTTTTTCTTTCTTTTTAAATTTTGTTTGTTTTTAATTAATACATTTATTTAAATCCAAACTGTTGCCCCCATCCAGAATTTCCCCCTCCTCCTCCCCTTCATCTCTGAGAGGATGCCATTCTGGGCATCCTCTTTCTCAGGCATCAAGTCTCTACAGGACTAGGTACATGCTCTCCACTGGGACTAAACAAGGCAATCAGTCCTCTGCTACATACATTCTGGAGGCTCTTTGGTTCGATTTTTAGACTCTGGGAACTCCCAGGGGTCCAGATTAGTTAAAACCGTTGGTCTTCCTATGGAGTTGCCATCTCTTTCAATTCCCCTAACTCTTCCACAGTCCCGTGAGGGGTCCCTGACCTCAGTCCAATGGTTAGCTGTAACTATCTGTGTTTGTCTCAGTCAGCTGCTGGTAGAGCCTCTCAGAGTACAGCCATGCTAGGTTATCATCTGCAGCACAACATAGCATCAATAATAGTGTCAGGGTTTAGTGTCCTCCCATGGGATGAATTTCATGTTAGGCCTGTCACTGGTTGGTCATTCCTTCAGTCTCTGCACCATTTTTGACCCTGCAATTCTTTTAGAAGCAATTCTGAGTCAAAAATTTGAAAGTAGGTTGATGTCTCCATTTCTCCACTGGAGGTCCTATCTAACTACTGGAGATGGACTGTTCAGGCATTTTGGCTAAGGTTACCCATATTGAGTACTGGATGCCTCTCACATGCCAGGTCTCGTGAAATGAAATTGTTAAGCTGAAGATGGGTTTTGATTCTTTCAATGCAGCTTAGTTCAGAATATTGTCTAGTCTAGAATCTCAGTTAGTGCCCACTATAGGCATAACCAGACATATCACAGAGATAACTAAACACTAGTCAATATTCTCACCATTTAAAAAATTTTGGTCATGCTGAGAAACAAGTGACCACATCGCAATTATGAACCAATCAGTTGTGATATGTCTGAAGCTTTAAATGATCTTAACCTACTCACATTTACACATATAGACCTCTGGAGAGAGACCACATTCCCATGCTAGAGAGACAGTATGCTTCTGTTAAAACCCTTTATTTCTTCAAGAGACAAAGTTAATCTGAAAGAAAATTGACAATGTTTATTTATTCATGTAGGTAACTAGTTATTAAAAAACTGTATTCATAAACCTATGGTTTATGGGTAGTTATTGACCTTGATGTTTATGCATAAACCCTTCTGCCTCATCCTTTTCCACCATTGTCTCAAAGGTATTTGCAAAGAAGGCCCATTTTAGAGTAAAATTAGGAGCATTGATTAGAAGATGTTTGACTAAGGTAGTGGTCTTGAAAGCAGAAAGTTTTCTCATTGGTCTTTCCATGCATTGAGATTGTTTGATTGGCTTCAAGGAGTGAGCACTCAAGGGGTAGTTCTTTTTAGGGAGACTAATTGCGTTAGATGCAAAGTGTTTTATGTAGCTTCCAGTCTTAGTTATCTCTGATAGAAACAACTTAAGGGAGAAAGGGTTGCTTCAGACTTGTAGTTTAAAGTTAGAGTCTATTTTGGTAAGGAAATCAGAGCAGCAGGAGTTGAAATCGGTTGAAATCACATGTCATTTGTAACTGAAAAGCAGAGAGCAATGAATACATAGCAATTCCCAACCATTGTTCTCTACTTTGTATAAATAAGCATCCCTTGCCAGAGGACTGGTCCTTCTTACAGTTAAGATGATTCTTCTCACATCTACAAAGCAAGATACAAAATCACGGAAGAATTCATTAGGTAACAGTAGCCATTCATAGCTGGAATAACTGTGACAACAGTCCCCATGTGTGAAATAGAATGGCTGGAAATATCTTGCTCCAGTATATGCTGTTGCAAAGGATCAAGATTATTCTCAGAAACTTTTCTTCAAAAGATCTTATTCTTTTGTGAAACTCATTCCAACCATGAAGTGCCTTGTCTGCGTGCACTGCCTAGCCTATGTTTTGGCTTTGTTTGCAGCCCAGAGTATACAAAGATGACAGTAATTACATTCCTTAATCTGGGGAGGAGGAAGGCCACATAAGAATCCTTCCTCAACTTTCAAATACCAAATATTTGCCCTATAAGAGACTTATTCTTTTTTAAAAAATCAAATAAAAATGGTGTACTAGAAAATTTGGGTTCAGAAAATTCTATAACATGAATATACTTGCACAGACAAATCTGTGGCCTGAGTTACCCTCTTGAACTCTCAGTGTGTGTGATTACCAGTAGATGCCCTGAGGGACTGTGATAAAAACAGAAGAAAGGAACAAATATGACAATTTTATAGAGAGGTTTCCTCAAATATGAGCAGTTCCACCCCTTGTCCTGGGCCAGAAATCTATGGTGTCATGTTTACTTGTATATTTGTTGCTTGATTGTTTATTTAAGTTTCTTTCCCTTCAGAAACCAGAAATAGTTAGGGACTCTGATGAATACTTTGGTTTCTTGCTGTTTTTCTTATCCTTCTTTATAAAAAATCCTAGTAAGCATTACTTCCTGTAAGTACTATGTGAGGATGTGACTCTTCCCAGTCAGTCATCCGGGAAAGAGAGAAACATAAAACCCTTCTGAGTAGAGCAGTTAGAATTGAATTTGCCAGCTCACTCCTCGGGCCTCTGGCCAATAATGCCATGAACACAAACTGCCAATAGTACCACTTTCTTGGAACCCACTCCTAATATACAGGAGCTCTGCTTGCCTCCATTCTCTTAAATTTTATCTGCCACCTTTTAATAAAAAGTCTTTTCTAAAACTGTCTATTATAGCCTATAAGAGTCATTACATTTACAGAAGCCACTAACCTGGATAAGTTGATGACCATTGAATACCAGAAACCCTTGCCATCCCAAATTATATTCCCTGTCCTGCCATTGGGATGCCAGAACAATCTTGTAGCTCAGGGGAGGCGAAACACTTGGATGTTAGGCTGCACTTCTTTCTCACCTCTGGGGAGCCAGGCAGCCGACAAGCCACTCAGGGAAGGACTTACACAGTCTAAGATAGGAATCCCAACCCATATTTCTCCAGGGGCAGAGGCTGTCTTTCCCATACTCCTGTGTATCCAGATGCAGTTGGGGACAGCAAGTAGTCAGGAACAGGAACCACAGGCCAGCAGAGAGCCCAGGACGTAGCAGAATCTGCCTTACCTTTGAGTGAGTGCCAGAAATAAGGAAGGGTTAGAAGAGGGGCCCTCTATGGAAGACTCAGGCCTGTCTCTGTATGACTAAGGCCTCCCCAGGCAGTGATCCAACAGGAAGTTGGTCAAGAGCTAGTTTGAACTCCTGCCATTTTCAGTTATGAGATATATCAGGGGTTCTGAACTTGCTACAACCCTAACAATTCTTCTGTCTGGTGGCACAGTCCACTGCCCCACAGGCCTATGTCACACTCCTTGTGTTCCCCCAGCTCAACTGAGCCAAATAATATTCACTCATGGATGAATGAGGAGAGATATCTAGTGAATGGTTGCTGCGGGAAAGGATGTGTCAGGCCTTATCCCTGTCTGAGGAAGTACAGATTGTTAATAATTGTTAATGACTGACATGCTTTCTTTAGTGATCTAGTTTCCCCTAAATTTTCCATACTTTCATAAGTAAACCATTAATCTGTGCTGCTGAAAGTAACCAAATTATACTAGTTCATCAAGCAAGACTGGCTAGAATTCTGAACACAAAACTACACCAAAAGCATCTGTGCAGCTGAAGTAAAATTGAACTTGCCAAAGAGCATACGAATAACTGAGCTTACCATAAGTCCTGGAAGGCACTGGTAACTCCCATGAAGGCTATCAGGAAAGCAGCACAGAACTCAACTTTTGGGAGCAGCTAGTGGAAGAACTTCACATAGCTACATTTTTGATTCATGGAAAACACTGTTGCCTCCCAGAAAACTCTGCTCAGCAGCAGAACCCCGCCATTCAGCTTTTCTCTGGAAAAGCATACTACTTGATAAAATCTGAAACTATAAGATAATACAGACACTTTAACTTTGAAGAGATCTTCCTTTGAGTTTTGCTTAGAAATGCAAAGTCAAGAAGTTTCTAAGAAAGGAACTCTACTCTGCTCACCTCTGAGACAGGTTTACCAGAGGGCAGTGAATCTATTTACTTAAATCAATATGCATTGATTTATCGTTTATGTTTTTGTCTTTATAAATTATGTCCTCCGAGGAGAGAACCTTTGCTTTCTTGTTTAAATTAACTGGGTTGCTCCAGAAGGGCATAAGAGCTTTTCAGAAAAAAAAAAATTGCTGATTTAACTCTCAGAGGAATCCTGTTAATATTAAGTCTGTGGCTTCCTATTTCTGACCAGTCACCTTTCTGATTTAATGCATACCAGCATGTAAACACCTTAGCAAATCAAACCTAAGGATTATCACATGCATTACCAGAGGTCTTTAGTATCAGGGTTTTTCAAATCCTTCCTAATTCTTTCACTATGAACATTACAGCTTACTATTTCTGACACAAAGTTGCCATCAGCTATTTCCTATAATGGTGTATAATTGCCACTAACTGTTCCTGCTCTGTATAGTGATTTTCACAGTTACTTAAACATAAATTTACTGAAACTATTTTAACTTTACTATGATGGGTCAGCAGGTAGACTTGTGACTGTCTACTTGTGTGTGTATATCACTCTTAATTACATTTATCAGTTACTTTTCTCATTGTGACAAACTGCCTACAAAAGCAATTACAGTTCAAGCATACTATCCATTAAGGTGGGCATGGCATGGAGAAGAGGATGCTGCAGGAACTAATACTGTGACATCACAGTGAGAAAGCAAGGGCAGATGACTGCTGATACTCAACTCTGTTCACTGTTTTCATTCAGTTTAGGACTTCAGATGTGCACTTATGCTGGCACATTTGGGGTGCTCTTTCTTCCTTCATTAATGTAATCTAAAAACTCTTTCATTGCAGCAAACATATATGACAAAAGCTCTGTCACTGGATACAGAAGAGGTAGACAGAGCTAGTCATGGAGAGGAGGAAGGAAGGAGAAAAAAGAGAAGAAGAGGGGGGAGACACAAGATGGCAGATGTTACCTTCATGTCTCTAGCAGTTATTCATACCAAAATTAGATAATTTGAGTTAACAATTCAAATGTGTGGGCATCGTGTGTACTGAGTATTTGGTGATATATAAATCTATTTGGTTAATCTTTAAGCATTAAGAGTCTTATTTCTATCGGGTACTGGAATTGTTATATCTACTGCATGGGGGTGGCGGATATTCTCTGGGTTTGGGGGAACAGACTCCATGGAGATGATTGGAGGAGGTAACAGCCATGCCAACATCTCATGGGTCCCAGGCCAGCTCTCCTGACCAGCCAGGGCGCCAGGCCAGGGAGCTAGCTGAGCTGCCTGCCTTTTCAAATACATTCCCCCCACACACGCTACAAACATATTCAGAAAATTGTCTCTTGGTGATGGTAGATCTTATGAAATTGATAATAATTTTCACAATAGATATTGGCATTTATTTTATATTGCTCTAGGCATATTGGATTCATATAAACATGTATCTTAAGCCATATACATATATGTGTGTGTGTGTGTGTGTGTGTGTGTGTGTGTGTGTGTGTGTGTGTATGGCTTATATATTAAATAGATATATCATGCATGCAAAATAATTACATAATAATTTTTCTAAAGATTCTAAAAAATAATTTTTTTCCTTGATTTGAGAAAAATTCATGTCATTTGGAGAAGAATGAACACATCTTCCAACTTATTGTATTCTTCACTTACTTCAAGGATTTTGAACATTCAGGAATCTCCAGCACAAACCTAGACCTTGATAGTTTGGAGGAGTATGCAACAGAGCAAACGTGTATTTTGTATCTTGCGTCAAGTTTCGGGCTGATTCATGTTCAGGACCCCGGGACACTGCCTGCGCATGAGCCTCAGCTTCCTCCACAGGAGCGGGGGGGGGGGGGGTTTACATCTCAGGAGTTTACTGTGAAGAGACCCACTTGTAAGGTGGGTAGAAAGCATCTCATCTGTAGTAGAGATTTAGAGAATGTTTTTCCTTTCCTGCAGTGGCAGAAGTTTGGAGCTGCAGAAAGGCCAAGGCAGCAGGGAGTCCATAAGAAACCTTTGAGAGTCTTTCCTCAGCTGCCACATCGCCCGCACCCACAATCAGGCAGAGAACAGGGGAATGAAGGTGACTTGATGCATTCTGTAAATCCTATGTATTGTTCTTAAACAGACGGCTAAGCATTTTATAACCTGCTTAGCCTGCAAAACCTCGCACTCCCATATTTCCATCCACTGGGCACATTCACTGTACTGAGGAAAGTCTGTTCTAGGGT
>NW_023046126.1:0-36135 GCF_011762505.2 Arvicanthis niloticus
TCCCACAGGAATGTCCTCCTCACTGTCAACAACAGTGAAATCCTTGCCAATGTCCATCACAAGGATATCTTCCTGACTGTCTTCCACAGGCACATCCTCCTCACTGTCTTCAACTGAGAAGTCCTTACCAGTGTCCACTCAGAAAATTCCTTTTTACTGTCCACCACAGGGACCTCCTTTCGAGTGTCCACCACAAGGAATCCTCGCCACTGTCTGCCACAAATGCATCCTCACCAATGTCCACCCCAAAGACATCCTTCTGTGTAATACAGAGATGACCTCCCCACTGTCCACCACAGTTGTGTCCTCCCTGTTTACCACCACAGGGATGTCCTTCACACTGTCCACCACAAGGATGTCCTCCCCACTGTCCACCACAGGGAAACCTTACCCACTCTCCACCTCAGAAACGTCTTTCCACCTGTCCACCACAGAAATGTCCTTTCCACTGTCCACATTAGTGACATCCTCCAAACTTTCCACCACATGTACGTCCTCCCCACTCTCCACCACAGGTACATACTTCTCAGAGTCCACCACAATGATGTCCTCACCATGGTCCACCACGGGGATAGCCTTGTCACTGTCCACCACAGAGACATTCTTCCCAGTGTCCACCAAAGTGACATCCTCCCTACTGTCCACCAATGTGATATCCTCCTCACTGACCACCACAGAAATATCCTCCACAGTGTCCACCAAAGTGATGTCAGCCTTATTGTCCACCACAAGGTCATATTCCTGTGTACCACAGAAACATTTTCCAAACTGTCTACCACAAGGACACCCTCTTCACTGTCCTAAACCCTGAAGTCCTCCCCTCTGTCCACTCAGGGATATCCTCCTTACTGTCCACTCAGGGACATCCTCCAAAATGTCCACCACACGGATATCATACCCATTATTCACCAAAGGGATGTCCTTCTCACTGTCCACTAAAGGGATTATGCATACCCAGCTAATACACTGTTTATACAAAAATCATAGAACACGTCTTAATTTAAACTGCACAAGTAACGTGGATTTAGTGTTTTCAGCAGTCTAATAGTTGTCTGTAACTCAGGTAGTACATATGCTTTTTTCCTTGGTTATTTTTACAGACTGGAACTGCCTTCCTATGTATCATGCATTTTAGCTGCAATACAGGTACTTATTTGTACATAGTATACAAAAAAAAGAACAATGCTTGGCCAGATAACACAGTGTTTATACCAAAATCAAAAGAACAAGTCTTAACTCAAACTGCACAAGTAACATGCATTTAGTTTTTTCAGCTCTCTAATATTTGCCTTTAACTCATGTAGTATACATGCTTTTCTTTTTTGTATTTATACAGACGGGTACTGCCTTACATTGTATCATATGTTTTAGCTGCAATACAGGTACTTATTTGTACATGTATACAAAACAAAGCACAATGCTTGGATGGCTACTGCAGTGTTTATACCAAAATCTAAAGAACACCTATTAACTCAAACTGCACAAATAACATGCATTTAGTGTTTTCAGCTCTCTAATAGTTGTGTTTAACTATAGTAGTACACATGGTTTTCTCCTTGGGTATTTATACACTCGGGAACTGCCTTACATTGTATCATGCATTTTAGCTGCAATATAGGTACTTGTTTGTACATGGTATACAAACCAAAGAACAATTCTTGGCTGGCTACTACAGTGTTTATACCAAAATCAAAAGAACATATCTTAACTCAAACTGCACAAGTAACGTGCATTTAGTGTTTTCAGGTCTCTAATAGTTGTCTTTAACTCAGGTAGTACACATGTTTCCTCCTGGGTATTTATACAGATGGGTACTGTCTTACACTGTATCATGCATTATAGCTGGAATACAGGTACTTATTTGTACATAGTAAACAAAACAATGCACAATGCTAGGCTGGCTAATACAGTGTTTATACCATAATAATAACAGGTCTTAACTCAAACTGTACATGTAACATGCATTTAGTATTTTCTGCTCTCAAATGGTTGTCTTTAAGTCACATAGTACACAAGCTTTTCTCATTGGGTTTTTATACAGGTACGTCCTCCTCACTTTCCACCACAGAAACGTCCTTCAAACTGTCCACCACTAAGATGTCTTTGCCACTGTCCACCACAAAGACTTCCTCCTGTGTACCACAAAGAGGTCCTTTCCACTGTCCAACACAGAGGCTTCTTCCCCATTGACAACCACAGAGATGTCCTTCACAATGTCCACCACAGAGATGTCCTCTCAACTGTCCACCACAGGGACTTTCTCATGTGCACCACAGGGACGTCCTCCCCACTGTCCACCACAGAGGTGTGCTCCCCAGTGTCTACTACAGTGAAATCCTACACACTGTACACCACAAGGACATCCTCTTCACTGTCTACTATAGGGACATCCTTTCCATTGTCCATCACATGGATGTACTCCCCATCAAGGGGAAGTCCTCCTACTTTAAACTTCTGGAATGTCCTACCCACTATCCACAACAGTGGAATTTTTACCACTGTCCACCACAGTAATATCCTCCCGACCATCCACCACAGTGTCATCCTCATGTGCACTACAGGGACTTCCTCCCCACTGTCCACCACAGAGACATCCTCCCTACTGTCCACCACAGGGACGTCCTTCTCACTGTGCATCACAGAAATGTCCTCCCCACTGTCCATCACAGAAACGTCCTCCCCACTGTCCAGCACAAGAACATCCTCCCAAATGCCCACCAAAAAACGTCCTCCACTTTGTCTACCACAGTGAATTCCTTCCCCCACTGTTCACCACAAGTACCTCTTTTCACTATCCAACACAGGGACATTCTATCCACTGTCCACTATAGAAATGCTTTCCCCATTGTACAACACAGTTTAATACTCTACACTGCTTATCTAAGGGACACCCACCTCACTGTCCACCACAAGAATATCCTCCACACTGTTTACCACAGGAATATTCTCCCATGAGTCCAACAAAAGGAATTCCTCCCCACTGTCCACCAAGGGAGTTTCCTCCACACAGTCCACCATAGGTATGTCCTCCTAACTGTATACAACAGGGAAGTCCTCCCACTGTCCACAACAGAGACATTCTCCCGAGAGTCTACCACAGGGACGTCCTTCACACTGTCCACAACTGGGAAGTCCTTTCCACTGTCCAACTCTGGGATGTCCTCCTTACTCTCCACCACAGTGACTTCCTCCCCTGTGTCCACAAGAGGGACATCTTCTACAGTGTCGATCACAGAGATGTTTTTCCCACTGTCCACAAGTACGTCTTCCCCAATGTCCACAACAGGTAGATCTTCCTCACTGTATACAACAGGTAATTCCTCCCCACTGTCTATCACAAGGATGTTTTCCTGTGCACCACAAGGACGGCCTACTCACTGTCCACCACAAGCCTGTCCACCTCACTGTCCACCACAGGGACATTTTTCATACTGTTCACCACAGGGAAGTCCTACCTACTGTCTACATTAGAGACTTCCTCCCGACTTTCCACAACAGGTACATCTTCACCACTTTTTACCACAGAGATGTCCTCACCACTGTCCAATACAGTGATCTCCTTTCCAATTTCCACCACAGAGACATTCTCCCACTGTCCAACACAGGGACATCCTCCACACTGTCAACCACAGGGACATCCTCCACACTGTCCACCACAGGGATATCCTCACAACTGTCTACTACAGAGACATTCTCCTCATTGTCCACCACAAAGAAGTCCTCCACAGTGTCCACGACAGGGATATCCTCCTTATTTTCCACCACAGGAACATCCTCCTGTGCACTACAGGAACATTATTCCCACAGTCCACCACAAAAACATCCTCCCTTCTGTCCACCACAAAGAAGTTCTCCACACTGTCCACAACAGAGCCATCCTCCTTATTGTCCAATACAGGAATGTCCTCCTTTCCAGCACAGGAACATTCTCTCCACAGTCCACCACAAAAACGTCCTCATCACTGTCCACCACAGCTCATCCTTCCAACTGTCAACAACAGAGATATCCTCCCCACTATCCAAAAAAGTTATGTTCTTCCCATCATCCATGACTGTGACGGCCACCCCACTGTACATCAAAGGGACATTTTTCTCAGTGTCCTCCACAGGGACATCCTCCTGTGTACAACAGGGACATCCTTACCACTGTCAACTACAGGCGCATTATCCGCACTATCTACTACAGAGATGTCCTCCCAAGTTTGCACCAGAGAAACATCCTTTTGTGCACAACAGAAATGTCCTCACAACTGTCTACCACAGAGATGTCCTCTGCATTGTCCACCACAGGCAAGTCTTTCCCACTTTCCAATAAAGGGACTCCTCCTGTGTACCACAGGAACGTTCTCCCCACTGTCCAAAAGGTCATCCTCCCCAGTGTCCACCAGAGTGAAATCCTACCCACTGTCCACCACAAGGTCATCCTCCCTACTGTCCACTATAGGGACATAATTTCAACTGTCTACCATAGGGACGTACTCTCTCCTGTCCAACAAAGGAAGTCCCCCCCACTGTAAACCTCAGGGATGTCCTCTCCACTATCCAGAACAGGGACATTTTCCCCACAGTATACCAAAGAGACGTTCTCCTTACTGTCCACAACAAAGATGTCCTACCCACTGTCCACAACAGGGATGTCCTCCCCACTGTCCACCACTGAGAATTCATCTCCACCATTCACCACTGGGACATATTCCTCATGGTCCCCAAAATGCATGGCCTCCTCACTGTCTACCACAGAGATGTGCATCCCACAGTCCACAAAAATGTCCTCCCCACTGTCCACCATAGGAATGTTCTCCCCAACTGTCCACCACAGAAATGTCCTCCTCACTTTAGACAACAAAGAAGTCCTCCCCACTTTCCATCACAAGGACATCTTCCTATGAACCTCAGGAACTACCTAACCACTGTCCTCAGCAGGGGCATCCTAAACACTGACCACCACAAGGACATCTTCCACACTTTCCACCACAGTGAACTTCTCCCCACTCTCCACCACCGGCATGTCCTCCTGTGCACTGCAGGACCATCCTCCTCACTGTCCACCACAAGGATATCCTTCTCACTGTACACTCCACTGAAATACTCTCAACGGTCGACCACAGAGACATCCTTCTCACCCTCCACCACAGGGAATTCCTCCTCATTGTCCAGCAGAGGGAAGTCCTCTCCACTATCCACCACAGGGAATTCTCCCTCACTGTCCACCAGAGGGAAATCTTCAGCACTGTTTACGTAATATACACCCCCTCACTGTCCACCACAGGGATATCCTTCCCACTGTTTACCACAGGGAAGTCCTCGCAACTGTTCACCACAGGGACATCCTTGCCACTGTCCTAAACAGGGACATCCTTCTGTGCTCTACTGCAATGTCCTCCCTATTGTCCCCCACAGATGTCTTTTCCAGTGTCCACAAAAGGGACGTCCTCCCCACTGTCTACCACAGTTACATCCTCCCCACGGTCCACAAAAGAAACATCTTTTCCACTGTCCATCACAGTGGCATCCTCCTCATTGACCACCACCGAAACATCCTATCCACTGTCCACAAGAGAAATGTACTTCCCACTGTCCACCACAGGAACATCCTCCCCGCTATCCATCACAAGGACATCCTCCCTAGGGTCCACCACTGGGTTGTACTCCTCACTGTGCACCACAGAGATGTCCTCCCCAATGTCCACCACAGAAACTTCCTCCTCACTCTCCACCACAAAACGTCCTCCCAATTGCCGACCCTAATACGTCCTCTTCACAGTCCACCACAGTGAATTCCTCCCCACTGTCCAGCACAAGGACCTCCTCTTCACTATACAACATGGACATCTTCCCCACTCTCCACTATAGATATGTTTTACCCATTGTCCACCAAAGTTTAACCCTCAACACTGTTTACCTAAGGGACACCCACCTCACTGTCCACCATAGGAATATCTTCCCCATTGTTTACCACAGGACATCCTCCCCAGAGTCCACCATAGAGACATCTTTCCCACTTTTCAACACAAGAGTGTCCTCTTTACACTCCACTAGAGGTATGTCCTCCTCATGGTATAAAACTGGGAATCCTTTCACTGTCTACCACAGAAATGTCCTTCACACAGTCCACCACAGGAATTCCCTCCTCACTGTCCACCAGAGGGAAGTCCTCCACACAGTTTACCTAAATGACATCTACCTCACTGTCCACCACAGGGATATGCTCCCCACCATTTACAACAGGGATATCCTCCCCACTGTCTACCATATGGATGTCCTCCTCACTGTCCACCACAAAGATATCCTCCACACTTCACCACAGGGACGTCCTCCTGTGCACTACAGGGATCTTTTTCCCACAGTCCATCACAAAACCTCCTCCCCATTGTCCATCACAAAGAGGACCTCCACACTGTCCACCACAGGGACATCCTCCTTATTGCCTACTACAGGGACATCCTCCTATGCACCACAGGAATGTTCTCCCCACAGTCCAGCAAAAAAAGTCCTCCCCACTATCCACCCCACTGAATTCATCCCCACTGTCCACCACAGGATTGACCTTCCCACTATCCACCACAGGAATTTCTTCCTCACTGTCCACCAGAAAAAAGCCCTTTCCACTGTCCACCATAGGGATTTCATCCCCACTGTCCACCACAGGGATGTTTTTTACACTGTCCACCACAAGAATTTCCTCCTCACTGTCCACCAGAGGGAAGTCCTCCACACAGTTTACCTAAATGACATCCACCTCACTGTCAAAAACAGGGATAGGCTCCCTACCGTTTACAACAGGGATATCCTCTCTACAGTCTACCACAGGGATGTCCTCCTTAGTGTCCACAACAGGGATGTCCTCCCCAGTGTCCACCAGAGGGACATCCTCCCCACTGTCCACCATTGGTATGTCCTTCACACTGTCCACCACAGAGATGCCCTCCACACTTTCTGCCACAGAGATATCCTCCAAACTGTCCACCACAGGGACTAACTCCTGTGTACAACAGGGATGTCCTCCCCAGTGTCCACCACAGGGGTGTCCTTCCCACTGACCAACACAAGGAGATGCTCCACATTGTCCAAGAGAGAATTATCCTCCTCACTGTTCACCACTGGGACATCTTCCAGAATATCCACCACAGTCTTATCCTTCTGTGTACCACAGGGATGTCCTCCCCACTGTCTACAAAAGAGATGTCTTACCCACTGTCCACCACAACACATCCTTCTCACTGTCAGACACAGAGATGTCTTCCCCACTGTCCAGCAAAGTTATGTTCTTCCCATCTTCCACGAAAGTGACAGCCACCCCACTGTCCATCAAAAAGATGTTTTTCACGGTGTCCACCACAGTAACATCTTCCTGTGTACAACAGGGACCTGCTTACCACTGTCCACTACAGGGTCTTTATACCCTCTGTCCACCACAGGAATTTCTTATCCACTGTGCACCAAAGGAACATGCTTCTGTGCACAAAAGAAACATCCTCCCCACAGTCCACCAAAGAGATGTCTTTCTCCCTGTCCACCACAAGGACATCTTTCCCACTGTCCACCACAGGGATGTCCTCCTGTGTACCACAGGAATGTTCTCCCCACTGTCCAAAAGGTTGTCATCCCCAGTGTCCAGTACAGCAAAATTCTCCCCACTGTCCACCACAAAAATGTCCCCCCCATTTTTCACTATAGGAACATCCTTAGAACTGTCCACACAGGGACATACTCCTCACTGTCCACCAAAGGGAACTTTTGCTCACTGTAAACCTCGGGGATTTCCTCTTCACTATCCACCACAGGGACATTTTTCCCACTGTCCACCAAAGGGATGTTCTCTTCACTGTCCACAGCAGAAATATCCTACCCACTGTCCACCACCAAAAATTCTTCCCCACTGTCCACCACAAGGACGTATTTTTCATGGTCCACCACAGACATGGCCTCCCTACTGTCTACCACAGAGATGTGAACCCCAGACTCCCCAAAAAGTCCTCCCCACTGTCTACCACAGTTACGTCCTCCCCACTGTCCACCAAAGAAACATCCTTTACACTGTCTATCACAGTGGCGTCCTCCTCATTGACCACCACCGAAACATCCTCTCCACTGTCCACCACAGAAACGTACTTCCCACTGTCCAACATAGGGACATCCTCCCCACTGTCCACCACAGTGTCATCCTCATGTGCACCACAGGTACATTTTCCCCACTGTCCATCACAAGGACATCCTCCCTACTGTCCACCACAGTGATGTATTCCTCTCTGTGTACCACAGAGATGTCCTCCCTACTGTCTATCACAAGGATGTCCTTCCAAATGCCCACTACTAATACATCCCCCTCACTCTCCACCACAGGGACTTCCTTCCCAATGTGCACCACAGGAACATCCTCCTGTGCACAACAGAAACGTCCTCACCACTGTCCACCACAAAGATGTCCTCCTCCCTGTCCACCACAGGCACATCTATCCCACTGTAAACCACAGGGATGTCCTCTAGTGCACCACATGAACATTTTCCCCACTGTCCAAATGTCATCCTCCCCAGTGTCCACCACAGAGAAATCTTCCCCATTGTCCACCAGAGGGACATATTCCTCATTCTCCACCACAGCCATGGCCTCCCCCTGTCTACCAAAGAGATGTGCTTCCCACTGTCCACTAGAAAAGGTTTTCCCCACTGTCCACCACAGGGACATCCTTCCCACTGTCCTCTGCAGAGACATCCTCCTCACTGTTCACCACAGAGATGTCCTACCCACTGTCTGCCACAGGGATGTCTGCCACACTGGAAACCACAGAAATTTTTTCCCCACTGTTCACCACAGGGACATCCTTCCCAGTGTCCACCACAGCGAAGTCCTGTCACTGTCTACCACATAAATGTACTCCCCATTGTCCACCACAGGGATGTCCTTTTCACTGTCCACCACAAGACCTCTTCCTGTGTAACACAGAGACCTAGTCTCCGCTGTCCACCATAGGGGCGTCTTCCTCTTTTACCACCACAGGGACATCTGCCACACTGTCCAACACAGGGATATCCTCCCCACTCTCCACCACAGGGACTTCCTCCTGTGCACCACAGGATGTCCTCCCCTATGTCCACAACAGAGAAATCCTTCCCAATGTCTACCACAGTTACGGCCTCAGCACAGACTACCACAGGTATGTACTTCTCACTTTCCACCACAGAGACATCCTTCCAACTGTCCACCACAGGGACGTCTTCTAGACTTTCCACCACAGGGGCGTCCTCTTGTGTATCATATGGACGTCATTTCACAGTCTACCACAGGGGCGTCCTTCCCACTGTCCAACAAAGGGACATCATTCTGTGTACCACAGGGATGACCTTAACACTGTCTACCACAGGGGTGTTCTTCCAACTGTCCACCACAGGGACGTAGTTCCCACTGTTCACTACAGAAACATCCTCCTCAATGTGCACTAAAGGGACATTCTCCTGTGCACCACAGGTACCTCCACCCCAATGTCCACCACAGAGATGTCCTCCCAATGTCCACCACAGGGACATCCTCCCCACTTTCCAACACAGAGACATCCTCCCCACTGTCCAAGGGACGTCTTCCTGTGCACCAAAAGAACATCCTCCTCAAGGTCCACCACAAAGACGTCCTTTCCATTGTCCACCATAGGTATGTCCTCCTCACTGTCAACCACAGGTAAGTCCTACCAACTGTCCACAACAGCAATGTCCTCCCCACTGTCCACCACAGTGAGGTTCTTCTCACTGTCCACCACAGCGATATCCTTCTCATTGTCTACCACATGGATGTGTTTCTCACGGTCCACTACAGAGAAGTCCTCCCCAACGTCCAACACAGAAACACCCTTCTCACTGTCCACTACAGAGAAGTCTTCCTTAATGTCCACTACAGGGAAGTCCTCCCCACTGTACATCACAGGGATGTCCTCCTCTACTTAAACCACAAAGATGTTTTCTCCACTGTCCACCACGGAGACATTTTTCCCACTGTCCACCACAGGGACATCGTCTTCACTGTCCACTACAGAGATATTTTATCCACTGTCAAGCACAGGGATGTCCTCCCCACAGTAAGCCACAGAGATGAATTTCCCACTTTCCACCAGAGGGACATCCGTCCCACTGCCCACCACAGTGACGTCCTCCTCACTGTCCATCACAGAGATGTCCTCCCCATTGTCCACCACAGGGATGTCCTCCCCTCCTTAAACCACAGAGATGGTTTCCCCACTGACCACCACAGGAACATTTTCCACTGTCCACCACAGGGAAATTCTCCTCACTGTCCACCATAGTGATAGTCTCCCCATTGTCTACAACCAAGACGTGCTTGCAACTGTTCACCAAAGGTTGTAATTTCCTCCGTCCACCACAGAGATGTCTTGCTAAATGTCCAACACAGGAACATACTCTCCACTCTACCACAGGACGTTTTTCTCCACTGTCCACCACAGAGATGTCCTTCTAAATGCAAACCACAGGAACATCCTTTCCACCATCCACTACAAGGATGTACTCCTAACTGTCCTCCACAGGGATGTCCTCTCTACAGTCCACAACAAAGACCTTCTTCCCACTGTCTACCAAAGGGATGTTCTCCCCACATCCACCACAGTTTAGTCCTCCCCACAGTCCATGACAGGGATGGCCTCCCCACTGTCCACCACAGGGATGTCCTTCCCAAAATCCACCACATGGAAGTCCTCTCCACTGTTCACAACAGGGATGTTCTCCCATTTGTCCACCACAGGGAAATTATCTCCACTGTCTACAACAGGGACGTCCTCCTCACTGTCCACCACAGTGAAGTCCTCAACACTGTCCACCACAGGGACTTCCTCGCCACATCCACCAAAGGGATGTCCTCCCCACTGTCCACCAAAGAGACGTATTCCACATTGTCCACCACAGGGATGTTCTTCACACTGTCTACCACAGGGAAATCCTCCTCTCTGACCACCACTGTGACATACTTAAAACTGTCCATCACCGTGATGTCCTCCCCACTGTGTACCACATAGACATCCTCTGTGAACTACAGGAACGTTCTCCACACTGTCCACAAGTTCGTCCTCCTTACTGTCCACCACAGTGAAATCCTCCCCACTGTCAAACACAAGGATGTCTTCCCAATGTCCACCAAAAGACATCCTCCCAACTGTCCAACAGAGGAACATCCATCCCTCTGTCCACCTCAGTGATGTCCTTTCCACTGTCCACCAGAGTGAAATCCTTTCCACTGACCATCACAAAGACATCCTGTCCATTGTCCACCACAAGGAAGTCCTTATCTCTGTACACTACAGGGATGAACTCTCCACTGTCCACCACAGGGAAGCCCTCCCAACTGTCCAACACAGAAGCATCCTCCCCACTGTCCACCACAGAAATGTCCTTTTCACTGTCCTCAACAGGGAAGTCCTCTCCACTGTCCACGACATGGGAATGCCCTGAATGCTCTCCTCTCTCAGGATGCCCGTCGGTCCTCTTCTCCATCTGGATGCCTTCTCTCTTCTCCTCTTTCCAGATGGTCTTCTGTGCTCTCCTCTCTCTGGAAGCCTTTTTGTTTCTCCACTCTCTGGATGCCCTTCTGTCCTCTTTTCTCTCTGGGTTCCCTTCTGTATTCTCCTCCTTCTGGATGCCGTTTTGTTCTCTCCTCCCTCTGAAGGACCTTCAGTACTCTCCTCTCTGTGGATGCGTTTCTGTCTTCTCCTCTCTCCCGATGCACTTCTGTTCTCTCCTGTCTCTGAATGCACTTCTGTTCTCTCCTCTCTCTGGATTCCCTCTGTCTTCTCTTTTTCTGAATGCACTTCTGTTCTCTCCTCTCTCTAGATGCCCTTCTGTTCTCTACTCTTTCTAGATGCCCTTCTGTTTTCTCCTCTATCTGTATGGCCTCCTTTAATCTCTTCTGTGGATGCAATTCTGACCTCTCCTCTCTCTGGATGCCCTTCATTTCTCTCTTTTTTCTAGGGACCAATCTGTCCTCTCCTCTATCTAGAAGCCCTTCTGTAGTCTCCTATCTCCCGATGCGCTTCTGTCTTCTCCTCTTTCTGGATACCCTTCTGTTATCGGCTCCCTTTATATGTCCTTTTGTACTCTACTCTCTCTGGATGCCCTTAGGTTCTCTCCTCTCTCTGGATGTTCTTCTCTCTTCTCCGCTCTCTGGATACCGTTCTATTCTCTACTCTCCCTGGATGCCCTTCTTACTTCTCTGCTCTCTGGATGCCCTTATATTCCCTCCTTTCTCTAGATGCCCTTCTGTCCTCACTTCTGTCTGGATGCCTCTCTGTTCTCTCGTCTCTCTGGATGCCTTTCTTTTCTCTCCTCTCTCTGGATGCCCTTCTGTTCTCTCCTCTCTCTCTGGATTCCCTTTGTGTCTTCTCCTCTTTATGGCTGCCCTTCTGTAATCTCCTCTCTCTGGATGCCCTTCTGTTTTCTCCTCTCTTGTGATGCACTTCTGTCTTCTCCACTCTCTGGATGCCCTACCATTCTCTCAATCTAGATTCCCTTCTGTTTTCTCCTCTCTCTGGATGCCCTTCTGTTCTCTCCTCTCACTGGATGTCCTGTCCTCTCCTCTCTCCGGATGCCCATCTGTCCTCTTCTTTCTCTGGATGTTCTTCAGTCTTCTGCTCTCTCTGAATGCCTTTCTGTTCTCTACTTTTTCTGTATTCTCTTCTGTTCTCTCATTTTCCTAGATGCCCTTCTGTTCTCTCCTCGCTCGGGATGCCCTTCTGTCCTCTCCTCACTCTGGATGCCCTTCTGTCCTCTCCTCTCTCTGGATGCTCTTCTGTCCTCTTCTCTCTCTGAATGCCCTTCTGTCGTCTTCTCTCTCAGGATACAAGTCGGTCCTCTTTTCCATCTGGATGACACCTCTCTTCTCCTATTTACGGATGCCCTTCTGTTCTCTCCTCTCTCTGGACGCCCTTCTGTTTTCTCCTCTCTCTGGATGTCCTTCTGTTCTCTCCTCTCTCTGGATGCCCTTCTGTCCTCTCCTCTCTCTGAGTTCCCTTTTTGTCTTCTCCTCTCTCTGGATGCTCTTCTGTTCTCTCCTCTATCTGGATGCCCTTCTGTCCTCTTCTCTCCCTGAATTCCCTTCTGTACTCTTCTCTCTCAGGATGCCCATCGGTCCTCTTTTCCATCTGGATGCCGCCTCTCTTCTATTTAAGGATGCCCTTCTGTTTTCTCCTCTCTCTGGACGCCCTTCTGTTTTCTCCTTTCTCTGGATGTCCTTCTGTTCTCTCCTCTCTCTGGATGCCCTTCTGTCCTCTCCTCTCTCTGGATGCCCATCTGTATTCTCCTCTCTCTGGATGCCCTTCTGCTCTCTCCTCTCTCTGAATGTCCTTCTTTTCTCTCCTCTCTCTGAATGCCCTTCTGTTCTCTCCTCTCTCCAGATGCACTTCTGTATGCTCCTCTCTCTGGATTCCCTTCTGTCTTCTCCTCTCTTTGGATACCCTTCTGTTCTCTCCTTTTTCTCGATGCTGTTCTGTTCTTTCCTCTTTCCGGATGCCCTTCTGTCTTCTCCTCCTTCTGGATGCCCTTCTGCTCTCTCCTCTATCTGGATGCCCTTCTGTTCTCTTCTCTCTCTGGATTGCCTTCTATCTTCTCCTCTCTCTCTGGATGCCATTCTGTCTTCTCTTCTCTCTGGATGCCCTTCTGTCTTCTCCTCTCTCTGGATGCCCTTCTGTAATCGCCTCACTCTTGATGCCCTTCTGCCTTCTCCTCATTCTGCATGCCCTTCTGCCCTATTCTCTCTCTGGATGTCCTTCAGTCTTCTGCTCTTTCTGGATGCCCTTCTGTCCTTCCTTTTTCTGGATTCTCTTCTGTTCTCTCATTTCCCTAGATGCCCTTATGTTCTCTCCTCTCTCGGGATGCCCTACTTCACACTCCTCTCTCTGGATGCCCTTCTGTCCTCTCCTGTCTCTGGATGCCCTTGTGTCCTCTTCTCTCTCTAGATGCCCTTCTGTTCTCTCCTCTCTCTGGATGCCCTTGTGTTTAATTCTCTTTCTGGATGTTCTTCTGTTTTCTCATCTCTGGATGTCCTTCTGTCATCTCCTCTCTCATAATGCCCTTCTGTTCTCTGCTCTCTCTGGATTACCTTCTGTCTTCTCCTCCTTCTGGATGCCGTTTTGTTCTCTTCCCTCTCTGGATGCCCTTCTGATTTCTCCTTTCTCTAGATGGACTTCTGCTCTCTCCTCTTTCTGGATGACCTTCTGTTCTCTCCTCATTTTGGATGCCCTTCTGTCTTCTCCTCTCTTTGGATGCCCTTCTGCTCTCTCCTCTCTCTGGATTCCGATCTGTTCTCTCTTCTCTCTGGATTCCCTACTGTCTTCTCCTCTCTCTGGATGCCCATTTGTTCTCTCCTCGCTATGGATTCCCTTCTGTCTTCTCCTCTCTCTGGATGCCCTTCTGTATTCTCTTCTCTCTGGATGCCCTTCTGCCTTCTCCTCTCTCTGGTTGCCCTTCTGTTCTCTCCACTCTCTGTATTGGCTTTTTAATTTCTCCTCTCTCTGGATGCCCTTATGTCATCTCCTCTCTCTGGGTGCCCTTCTGTCTTCTCCTCTCTCCAGTTGCCCTTCTCTTCTCTCCTCTCTTCTGATGCCCTTCTGTCTTCTCCTCTCTCTGGATGCCCTACAATCCTCTCATCACTCTAGATTCCCTTCTGTCCTTTTTCTCTGTGAATGCACTTCTGTTCTCACCTCCCTAGATGCCCGTCTGTTTTCTCCTCATTCTGTATGGCCTTCTGTACTCTTTTCTGTGGATGCGCTACTTTCCATTCCTCTCTCTGGAAGCCCTCTGCCTTCTGTTCTCTCTGGAGGCCATTCGGTCCTCTCCTCTCTCCAGATGCCCTTCTGTCTTCTACTATCCCCGATGCCCTTCTGTACTCTCCTCTCTCTGCATGCCCTTCTGTTCTCTTCTCTCCTGGATGCCCTTATGTCCTCTCCTCTCTCAGGTTGCCCATCTGTCTTTTCGCCATCTGGATGCCTTCTCTCTTCTCCTCTTTCCAGATGCACTTCTATGCGCTCTTCTCTCTGGACACCCTTCTGTTTTCTCCACTCTCTGGATGCCCTTCTGTTCTCTCCTCTCTCGGGATGATCTTCTGTCCTCTCCTCTCTCTGGATGCCATTCTGTTCTCTCCTCTCTCTCGATTCCCTTCTCTATTCTCCTCTCTCTGGATGCCATTTTATCCTCTCCTCTCTCTGGATGCCCTTCTATCTTCTCCTTTCCCTGGATGCATTTCTGTTCTCTCCTCTCTCTGGATGACCTTCTGTCTTATCCTCTCTCCAGATGCCCTTCTCTTCTCTCCTCTCTCTAGATTCGCTTTGTCTTCTCCTTCTCTGGATGCCCTTCTGTTCTCTCCTATTTCTGGATGCCCTTCCGTTCTGTCCTCTATCTAGATGTCCTTCTGTCTTCTCCTCTCTCTGTATGGCCTTCTGTACGATTTTGTGTGGATGCCCTCCTTTCCTCTCCTCTCTCTGTATGCCCTTCTGCTCTGTCTTCGCTCTGGAGGAAGTTCTGCCTCCTCATCTCTCTGGATGCCCTTCTGTCTTTTTCTCTCTCCTGATTCCTTTCTGTCTTCTCTTTTTTTTGTATGCCCTTCTGTTCTCTGCTCTCTCTAGATACCCTTTTGTCCTCTCCTCTCTCTGGATGCCCTTCTGCTCTCTCCTCTCTCTGAATGCCCTTCTGTTCTCTCCTCTCTACAGATGCCCTTCTTTATTCTCCTCTCTCCGGATGCCATTCTGTCTTCTCCTCTCTCTGGATGCCCTTCTGCTCTCTCCTCTCTCTGGATGCCCTTCTGTTGTCTGCTCTCTCCGAATTGCCTTCTGTCTTCTCCTCTCTCTTGATGCCATTTTGCCCTCTCCTCTCTCTGGATGCCCTTCTGTCTTCTCCTTCCTCTGGATGACCTTCTGTTCTCTTCTCTCGCTGGATTCCCTTTTTGTCTTCTCCTCTCTCTGGATGCCCTTCTATTCTCTCCTCTCTCGGGATGCCCTTCTTCACTCTCCTCTCTCTGGATGCCCTTCTGCTCTCTCCTCTCTCTGGATGCCCTTCTGTTGTCTCCTCTCTCCGTATTGCCTTCTGTCTTCTCCTCTCTCTGGATGCCATTTTGCCCTCTCCTCTCTCTGGATGCCCTTCTGTCTCCTCCTTCCTCTGGATGACCTTCTGTTCTCTTCTCTCGCTGGATTCCCTTTTTATCTTCTCCTCTCTGTGGATGCCCTTCTATTCTCTCCTCTCTCATGATGCCCTTTTTCACTCTCCACTCTCTGGATGCCCTTCTGTCCTCTCCACTCTCAGGATTCCCTTCTGTCCTTTTCTCTCCCTTAATGCCCTTCTGTCCTCTAGTCTTTCAGGATGCCCGTCAGTCCTCTTTTCCATCTGGATGCCACCTCTCTTCTCCTATTTACAGATGCCCTTCTGTTCTCTCCTCTCTCTGGATGCCTTTCTGTTTTCTCCTCTATCTGGATGTCCTTCTGTTCTCTCCTCTCTCCAGATGCCTTTCTTTATTCTCCTTTCTCTGGATTCCCTTCTATCTTCTCCTCTCTTTGGATACCCTTCTGTTCTCTCCTTTTTCTGGATACCCTTCTGTTCTCTCCTCTCTCCGGATGCCCTTCTGTCTTCTCTTCTCTCTGAATACAATTCTGCTCTCTCCTCTCTCTGGATGCCCTTCGTTCTCTCCTCTCTCTGGATTGCCTTTTGTCTTCTCTCTCTGGATGCCCTTCTGTTTTCTTCTCTCTCTAAATGTCCTTCTGTTCTCTCCTCTCTCCGGATGCCTTTCTTTATTCTCCTCTCTCTGGATTTCCTTCTATCTTCTCGTCTCTTTGGATACACTTCTGTTCTCTCCTTTTTCTGGATGCCCTTCTGTTCTTTCCTCTCTCTGGATGCCCTTCTGTCTTCTCCTCTCTCTGGATGCCCTTCTGCTCTCTCCTGTCTCTGGATTCCCTTCTGTCTTCTCCACTCTCTGGATGACCTTCTGTTCTCTTCTCTCCCTGGATGCCCTTCTGTCCTCTCCTCTCTCAGGATGCCCATCTGTCCTCTTCTCCATCTAGAGTCCTTCTCTCTTCTCCTCTTTCCAGATGCCCTTCTGTTCTCTCCTCTCTCTGGAAGCCCTTCTGTATTCTCCGCTCACTGTATACCATTCTATTCTCTACTCTCCCTGGATGCCCTTCTTACTTCTCTGCTCTCTGGAGGCCCTTCTGTTTTCCCCTCTCTGTGGATATGTTTCTGTCTTCTCCTCTCTCTGGAAGCCCTTCTATTCCCTCCTCTCTCTAGATGCCCTTCTGTCCTCTCTTCTGTCTGGATGCCTCTCTGTTCTCTCATCTCTCTGGATGCCCTTTTTTCTCTCCTCTCTCTGGATTTCCTTTTTGTCTTCTCCTCTCGCTGGATGCCATTCTCTTCTCTCCTCTCTCTAGATGCCCTTCTGTCCTCTATTCTCTCTGGATATTTCTCTGTTCCCTTGTTTCTCTGGATGCCCTTCTGTGCTCTCCTCTCTCTGGATGCCCGTCTGTCCTCTTCTCTCTTTTGATTCCCTTCTGTCTTCTCCTCTCTCCCTATGCCCTTCTGTTCTCTCGTCTCTCCCGATGCCCTTCTGTCTTTTTCTCTTCCTGGATTCCCGACAATATTCTCCTCAATCTGGATACAATTCTGTATTCTCTACTTTCTAGATGCCCTTCTGTGTTCTCCTCTTCTCTCTCTGGATGTCCTTCACTCTACGGCTTTCTCTGGATGGGCTTCTGTTCTCTCATCTTTCTGGATTCTCAATTGTTCTCTAATCTCTCTGGATGCACTTCTGTTCTCTCTTCTCTCAGGATGTCCTTCTGTCCTCTCCTCTTTCTGGATGCCCTTGTGTCCTCTTTTCTCTCTGGTTGCCCTTCTGTTCTCCCCTTTCTCTGGATTCCCTTCTATCTTCTCCTCTCTCCGGATGGCCTTTTGTTCTCTTCTCTCCCTGGATGTCCTTCTGTCCTCTCCTCTCTCAGGATGCCCGTCTGTCTTCTTCTCCATCTAGATTCTTTCTCTCTTCTCTTTCCAGATGCCCTTCTGTTATCTCCTTTCTCTGGAAGCCCTTCTGTCTTCTCCACTCTCTGGATCCCCTTCTGTTCTCTCCTCTCTCTAGATGTTCTTCTGTTCTCTCCTCTCTCTAGATGCACTTCTGTCTTCTCCTCTCCCTGTATGGCCTTCTTTACTCTTTTCTGTGGATGGCCTTTTGACCTCTCCTCTCTCTGGATGCCCTTTTTTCTCTCTTCTCTCTGGATGTTCTTCAGTTGTCTCCGGTCTCTCAATATGGTTCTATTCTCTACTCTCCCTGGATGCCCTTTTGTCTTCTCTGCTCTCTGGATGCCCTTCTGTTCTACACTCTCTGTGGATGTGTTTCTGTCTTCTCCTCTCTCTGGATTCCCTTCTGTTCACTCCTCTCCCTGGATGACCTTCTGTTCTCACCTCTCTCTCTGGAGTCCCTTTTTGTCTTCTCCTATTGCTGCATGCCCTTATCTTCTCTCCTCTCTAGATGCCCTTCTTCCCTCTCCTCTCTCTCGAAGCCCATCTGTTCTCTTTTTCTGGATGCCCTTCAGTCTTCTCCTCTTTCTGGATGCCCTTCTTCTCTCTCCTCTCTCTGGATGCCCTATCGTCTTTTCCTCTCTCTGGATGCCCTTCTGTCCTCTCCTCTATCTGGATTCCCTTCTGTCTTCTCCTCTCTCCCGATGCCATTTTGTTCTTTCCTCTGTCCTGATGCCATTCTGTATTCTCCTCTCTCTGGATTCCTTACAATTCTCTCCTCACTCTGGATACCCTTCTGTCTTCTCCTCTCACTTGATGCCATTCTGTTCTCTCCTCTAACTGGATGCCCTTCTGTCCTCTCCACTCTCTGGATGCCCTTCTGTATTCTTATCTCTCTGCATGCCCTTCTGTCCTCTTCTCTCTCTGGATATCCTTCAGTCTTCTGCTCTCTCTGGATGCCCTTCTGTTCTATCCTATTTCTGGATTCTCTTCTGTTCTCTAAACTCTCTGGAAGCCCATGTGTTCTCACCTCTCTCGGGGTGCGCTTCTCTCATCTCTTTTCTCTGTATGCCCTTCTGTCTTCTTTTTTCTCTGGATGCCCTTCTGTTCTCTTTTCTCTAGATGCCGTTCTGTTCTTTCCTCTCTCCGGATGCCCCTCTGTCCTCTCCTATCTATGGATGCCCTTCTGTCTTTTCCTCACTGTGGATGCCCTTTGGTTCTCTCCTATCTCTGGATGCCCTTCTGAACGCCCCTCTTCATGGATGCGCTGCTGTTCTCTCCTATCTCTGTTCTCTCTTTTCTCTAGATGCTATTCGTCTTCTCCTCTATCTGGGTGGCTTTTTCTGTTCTATCCTCACTCTGGATCCCTTCTGTCCTCTCCTTACTTGGGATGCCCTTCTGTCCTCCCCTCTCTCTGAATGCCCTTCTGTTCTCTCCTCTCGAGATTACTTTTTGTCTTCTCCTCTCTCTGGATTCCCTTCTCTTCTCTCCTCTCTCTAGATGCCCTTCTATCCTCCATTCTCTCTGGATGACCTTCTGTTCTCTCATCTATCGGGATGATCTTCTGTGCTCTCCTCTCTCTGGATGCCCTTCTGCTCTCTCCTCTCTGAATGCCCTTCTGTTCTCTCCTCACTCTGGATGCCCTTCTGTTCTCTTGTTTTTCTGCATGCCCTTCTGTTCTCTCCTCTCTCCAGATGCCCTTCTGCCTTATCCTCACTCTTGATGGATTTCTGTTCTCTCCTCTCTCTGGATGCCAATCTGTCCTCTCCTCTCTCTTTAGGCCCTTCTGTCTTCTCCTCTCTCTGTATGCTCTTCTGTTCTCTCTTCTCTTTAGATTCCCTTCTGTCTTTTCCTGTCTCTGGATGCCCTTCTCTTCTCTCCTCTATGGATTCCCTTTTTGTCTTATCCTCTCTCTGGCTGCCCTTCCCTTCTCTCCTCTCTAGGGAGGCTCTTTTTTCCTCTCCTCTCTCTGGATGCCCCTCTGCCAGTTCCTCATCCTGGATGCCATTCTGCTCTCTCCTCTCTCTGGATGCCAATCTGTCCTCTTCTCTCTCTGAATGCCCTTCTGCCATCTCCTGTCTCTGGATGCCCTTCTGCTCTCTCTTCTCTCTGGAGGCCATTCTGTCCTCTCCTCTCTCTGGATGCCCTTCTGTCTTCTCCTATCTCCAGATGGCCTTCTGTATTCTCCTCTTTCTGGATACCCTTCTGTTCTCTGTTCTCTCTTCATGCCCTTTTGTCCTCTAATCTTTCAGGATGCCCTTATGTTCTCTAATTTCTCTGTATGTTCTTCTGTCTTCTCTGCTCTCTGGATACCATTCTATTCTCTAGTCTCTCTGGATGACCTTCTGTCTTCTCTGCTCTCTGGATGCCCTTCTGTTTTCTTCTCTCTGTGGATGTGTTTCTGTATTCTCCTCTCCCTGGATGCCCTTCTGATCTCTCCTCTCTCTGGATGCCCTTCTGAACTCTTCTCTCCATGGATGCCCTTCTCTCTTCTCCTCTCTCTGGATGCCCTTCTGCTCTCTCCTCTCTGTGGATGCCCTTCTGTTTCTCTCCTCTCTCTGGATAACCTTCTGTCTTCTCCTCTCTCTGGTTGCCGTTCTATCCTCTCCTCTCTCCGCATGCCCTTCTGTCTTCTCCTCTCTCTTGATGCACTTCTGTTCTCTCCTTTCTCTCGATGTCCTTCTGTCTTCTCCTCTCTCCTGATTCCCTTCTGTTCTTTTGTCTCTCCAAATGCCCTTCTGTTCTCTCCTCTCTCATTTTGCTCTGTCCTTCTCTGGATGCCCTTCTGTTTTCTCCTTTCTCTAGATGCCATTCTGTCTCCTCTGCTATCTGTATGGCCTTCTTTACTCTTTTCTGTGGATGCCCTTCTGTCCTCTCCTCTCTCTGGAAGCCCTTCTGTCTTCTCCTATCTCCTGATGCCCTGCTGTCTTCTCCTCTTTCTGGGTAACCTTCTGTACTTTGCACTCTCTATTTGCCCTTCTGTCCTCTATAATCTGTGGATGCCCATATGTTCTCTCCTCTCTCTGGATGTTCTCCTGTCTTCTCTGCTCTCTGGATACCGTTCTATTCTCTACTCTCCCTGGATGCCCTTCTGTCTTCTCTGCTCTCTGGATGCCCTTCTGTTCTTCCCTCTCTGTGGATGTGTTTCTGTCTTCTCCTCTCTCTGTATGCCCTTCTGTTCTCTCCTCTCTCTGGATGCACTTCTGTCTAATCGTCTCTCCATATGCCCTTTTATATTCTCGTCTTTCTGGATACCCTTCTGTTCTTTGCTATCTCTATATGCTCTTCTGTCCTCTATTTTCTCTGACTGCCCTTATGTTCTCTCCTCTCAATGGATGCCCTTCTGTTCTCCCCTCTCTCTGGATACCCTTCTGACCTCTCCTCTCCATGGATGCTCTTCTGTCTTCTCTCTCTGGATGGCTTTCTGCTCTCTCCTCTTTCTGGATGCCCTTCTGTTCTCACCTCTCTCCAGATGTTCTTCTGTCTTCTCCTCTCTCTGGATGCCCATCTGTCTTCACTCTATGTATGCCCTTCTGTTCTCTCCTTTCTCCGGATGCCCTTCTGTCTTCTCCTCTCTCTGGATGCCCTTCTTCCTCTCCTCACTCTGGATGCCCTTCTGTCTTCTCATTTCTCTGGATAACCTTCTGCTCTCTGCTCTCTCTACATGCGCTTCTGTCCTCTATTCTCTCTGGATGCCCTTTTGTTCTCTCCTCTCAATGGATACCCTTCTGTTCTCTCCTCTCTCTGGATGCCCTTCTGACCTCTGTTCTCGATGGATGCCCTTCTGTCCTCTCCTCTCTCTGGATGTGCTTCTGTCTTCTCCTTGGGATGCCCTTCTTCTGTCTCCTCTTTCAGGATGCCCTTCTGTCTTGTACTCCCTCTGGATGCCCTTCTTTCCTCTCCTCTCTCTGGATGTCCTTCTGTCTTCTCCTCTCTCTGGATTCCCTTCTGTCTTTTCATCTCTCTGGCTTCCCTTCTGTCTTCTCCTCTCTCCGGATGCTCTTATGTCCTCTCCTCTCTCCAGATACCTTTCTCTCTTCACTTTATGTATGCCCTCTGTTCTCTTATTTCTCCGGATGCCCTTCTGTCTTCTCCTCTGTCTGGATGCCCTTCTTCCTCTCCTCACTCTGGATGCCCTTCTCTTCTCTCCTCTCTCTACATTCCCTTCTGCTCTACATTCTCTCTGGATGCCTTTCTTTTCTCCCGTCTCTCTGGATGCTCTTCTGGCCTCTCCTCTCTCTGTATGCCCTTCGGTCCTCTCGTCTCTCTGGATGCCCTAATGTTATCTCCTCTCAATGGATGCCTTTCTGTTCTCTCCTCTCTCTGGATGCCCTTCTGACCTCTACTCTCCATGGGTGCACTTCTGTCTTCTCCTCTTTCTGGACGGTTTTCTGCTCTCTCTTCTCTCCAGATGCCAGTCTGTCTTCTCTCTATGGATGCCCTTCTGTTCTCTTCTCTCTTGATGCCCTGCTGTTATCTCCACTTTCTGGATGCCCTTCTGTTCTCTCCTCTCTCTGCATACCTTTCTGTCATCTCCTCTCTCAGGATGTTCTCTCCTCTCTCTGCAGTCCCTATTTTTCTTTTCCTCTCTCTGGATGCCCTTCTGTTTTCTCCTCTCTCTGAGTGACCTTCTGTCCTCTCCTCTCTATGGATGCCTTTCTGTCTTCTCCTCTCTCTGGATGCATTTTGTTTTCTCTTCTCTCGGGATGCCCTTCTTCCCTCTCCTCTCTCTGGATACCCTTTGTTCTCTCTTCTCTCGGGATGCCCTTCTTCCCTCTCCTCTTTCTGGATGCCCTTCTGTCTTTTCCTCCCTCTGGATGCCCTTCTGTCCTCTCCTCTCACCTATGTTCTTCTTTTCTCTTCTCTGTCCTGAATCCCTTCTGTCCTCTCATCTCTCTGAATGCCCATCAGTTCTCTCCTCTCTCCGGATGATCTTCTGTCTTCTATCTCTTTATGCCCTTCTGTTCTCTAATCTTTCTGGATGGCTTTCTGTTCTCTCCTCTCTCCGTATGCCCTTCTGTCTTCTCCTCTCTCTGGATGCCCTTCTGCTGTCTTCTGTCTCTGAATGCACTTCTGTTCTCTCCTCTCTCTGGATTCCCTTCTGTCTTCTCCTCTCTCTGGATGCCATTCTATTCTGTACTCTCCCTTAATGCCTTTATGTCTTCTCCTCTCTCTGGATGGACTTCTGTTCTCTCCTCTCTCTGGTGACCTTCTGTCTTCTCCTATCTCCCAATGACCTTCTGTTCTCTCCTCTCTCTGGATTTGCTCTGTCTTCTCCTTCTCTAGGTGCCCTTCTGTTCTCTCCTCTTGCTAGATGCCCGTCTGTTCTCTCATCTATCTAGATGCCCTTCTGTCTTCTCCTCTATATGTATGGACTTCTTTACTCTTTTCTGTGAATGCCCTTCTGAACTCTCCTCTCTCTGGATGAACTTCTTTTCTCTCTTCTCTCTGGAGCCCATTCTCTCCTCTCCTCTCTCTGGATGTCCTTCTGTCTTCTCCTCTCTCTGGATGCCCTTTTTTTCTCTCCTCTCTCTCTGTATTCCCTTCGGTCTACTCCTCTCTGGATGCTGATCTATCCTCGCATCTCTCTGAATACCTTTCTGTCTTCTCCTCTCTCTGGATGCCGTTCTATCCTCTCCTCTCTTTGGATACCCTTCTGTCTTATTCTTTCTCTGGATACACTTCTATTCTCTCCTCTTACTGGATTCCCTATTTTTCTTTTCCTCTCTCTGGATTCCCTTCTGTCATCTCCTCTCTCCGGATGCCCTTCTGTCTTCTCCTCTCTCTGGATGCCCTTTGTTCTCTCCTATCTCGGGATTCCCTTCTTCCCTCTCCTCTCTCTGGATGTCCTTCTGTCTTCTCCTCCCACTGGATGCCATTCTATTCCCTCCTCTCTCTGGATGCCATTCTGTCTTCTCCTCTCTCCCTATGCCCTTCTGTTCTCTCATCTCAATGACTTCCCTACTGTCTTCTCCTCTCTCTGGATACAATTTTTTCCTCTCTCTGGATGCCCTACTGACTTCTCCTCTCTCTGGATGCCTATCTGTCTTCTCTCTCTGGATGCCCTTCTGTTCTCTCCTATTTCTGGATGTCTTTCTTCTTCTCCTCACTCTGGGTGTCCTTCTGTTCTCTCCTCTCTCTGGATGCCCTTCTCTTCTCTCCTCTCTCTACATTCCTTTCTGTCTTCTATGCTCTCTGGATGCCCTTCTGTTCTCCCTTCTCTGCATGCTCTTCTGGCTATTCCTCTCTCTGTGTACCCTTTTGTCCACGCCTCTATCTGGATGCCCTTCTGTCTTTTCCTCTCTCTGGATACCCTCTGTTCTCTGCACTCTCTACATGACCTTCTTTCCTCTATTCTCTCTGGATGCTCTTTTGTACTCGCCTCTCAATGGATGCCTTTCTGTTCTCTCCTCTCTCAGGATGCCCTTCTGACCTCTCCTCTCCATGGATGCCCTTCTGTCTTCTCCTCTCTCTGGATGGCTTTCTGCTCTCTCATCTTTCTGGATGACTTTCTGTTCTCTCCTCTCTCTCTGGATGCTCTTCTGTATGCTCCTCTCTCTGAATGACCTTCTGCTCTCTCCTCTCTCTGGATGCCTTTCTGTTCTCTCCTCTCTCCAGATGCCCTTCTGTCTTTTCTCTCTGGATGCCTTTCTGTTCTCTCCTCTCTCTAGATGCCCTTCTTCCCTCTCCACTTTCTGGATGCCCTTCTGTCTTTTCGTCCCTCTGGATGCCCTTATGTCCTCTCCTCTCTCTGGATGCCCTTATTTTCTCTCCTCTCTCTGGATGTTCTTCTGTCATCTCCAGTCTCTGGATACCATTCTATTCTCTACTCTCCCTGGATGCCCTTCTGTCTTCTCTGCTCTCTGGATGCCCTTCTGTTCTACACTCTCTGTGGATATGTTTCTGTATTCTCCTCTCTCCAGATTCCCTTCTGTTCATTCCTCTCCCTGGATGACCTTCTGTTCTCACCTCTCTCTCTGGAGTCCCTTTTTGTCTTCTCCTATTGCTGCATGCCCTTATCTCCTCTCCTCTCTAGATGCCCTTCTTCCCTCTCCACTCTCTGGAAGCCCATCTGTTCTCTTCTCTTTCTGGATGCCCTTCAGTCTTCTCCTCTTTCTGGATGCCCTTCAGTCTTCTCCTCCTTCTGGATGCCCTTCTGCTCTCTCCTCTCTCTCTATGCCCTATTGTCTTTTCCTCTTTCTGGATGGCCTTCTGTCCTCTCCTGTATCTGGATGCCCTTCTGTCTTCTCCTCTCTCCCGATGGCATTTTCTTCTTTCTGCTGTCCTGAAGCCCTTCTGTCTTCTCCTCTCTATAAATGCCCTACAATTCTCTCCTCACTCTGGATACCCTTCTGTCTTCTCCTCTCACTTGATGCTATTCTGTTCTCTCCTCTAACTGGATGGCCTTCTGTCCTCTCCTCTCTCTGGATGCCCTTCTGTATACTTATCTCTCTGCATGCCCTTCTGTCCTCTTCTCTCTCTGGATATCCTTCAGTCTTCTGCTCTCTCTGGATGCCCTTCTGATCTATCCTATTTCTGGATTCTCTTCTGTTCTCTAAACTCTCTGGAAGCCCATGTGTTCTCACCTCTCTCGGGGTGCGCTTCTCTCATCTCTTCTCTCTGTATGCCCTTCTGTCTTCTTTTTTTCTCTGGATGCCCTTCTGTTCTCTTCTCTCTAGATGCCGTTCTGTTCTTTCCTCTCTCTGGATGCCCTTCTGTCCTCTCCTATCTATGGATGCCCTTCTGTCTTTTCCTCACTCTGGATGCCCTTCGGTTCTCTCCTATCTCTGGATGCCCTTCTGACATCCCTTCTTCATGGATGCCCTTCTGTTCCCTCCTATCTCTGGATGCCATTCTGTTCTCTCTTCTCTCTAGATGCTATTTGTCTTCTCCTCTATCTGGGTGTCTTTCTGTTCTCTCCTCTCTCTGGATCCCTTCTGTCCTCTCCTCACTCTGGATGCCCTTCTGTCCTCCCCTCTCTCTGAATGCTCTTCTGTTCTCTCCTCTCGAGATTACCTTTTTGTCTTCTCCTCTCTCTGGATTCCCTTCTCTTCTCTCCTCTCTCTAGATGCCCTTCTATCCTCCATTCTCTCTGGATTCCCTTATGTTCTCTAGTCTATCCTGATGACCTTCTGTGCTCTCCTCTCTCTGGATGCCCTTCTGCTCTCTCCTCTCTGAATGCCCTTCTGTTCTCTCCTCACTCTGGATGACCTTCTGTTCTCTCCTTTTTCTGCATGTCCTTCTGTTCTCTCCTCTCTCCAGATGCCCTTCTGCCTTGTCCTCACTCTGGATGACTTTCTGTTCTCTCTTCTCTCTGGAAGCCCATCTGTCCTCTCCTCTCTCTTTAGGCCCTTCTGTCTTCTCCTCTCTATGTATTTTCTCCTGTTCTCTCCTCTCTTTAGATTCTCTTCTGTCTTATCCATTCTCTGGATGCCCTTCTCTTCTCTCCTCTATGGATTCCCTTTTTGTCTTCTCTCTCTGGATGCCCTTCAATTCTCTCCTCTCTAGGGAGGCTCTTTTGTCCTCTCCTCTCTCTGGAAGCCCTTCTGTCTGCTCCTCATCCTGGATGCCCTTCTGCTCTCTCCTCTCTCTGAATGCTGATCTGTCCTCTTCTCTCTCTGTATGCCCTTCTGCCATCTCCTGTCTCTGGATGCCCTTCTGCTCTCTCTTCTCTCTGGAGGCCATTCTGTCCTCTCTTCTCTCTGGATGCCCTTCTGTCTTCTCCTATCTCCAGATGGCCTTCTGTATTCTCCTCTTTCTGGATACCCTTCTGTTCTCTGTTCTCTCTTCATGCCCTTCTGTCCTCTATTCTTTCAGGATGCCCTTATGTTCTCTACATTCTCTGTATGTTCTTCTGTATTCTCAGCTCTCTGGATACCATTTTATTCTCTACTCTCTCTGGATGACCTTCTGTCTTTTCTGCTCTCTGGATGTCCTTCTTTTCTCTTCTCTCTGTGGATGTATTTCTGTCTTCTTCTCTCCCTGGATGCCCTTCTGTACACTCCTCTCTCTGGATGCCCTTCTGAACTCTTGTCTCCATGGATGACCTTCTGTCCTCTCCTCTCTCTGGATGCCCTTTTGTCTTCTCCTATCTCTGGATGCCCTTCTGTCTTCTCATCGCTCCGGCTTCCCTTCTGTCTTCTCCTCTCTCTGGATGCCCATCTGTTCTCTCATCTCTCTAGATGCCCTTCTGTCTTCTCTGCTCTCTGGATACCGTTCTATTCTCTACTCTCCCTGGATGCCCTTCTGTCGATGGCCCGCGCAACCTCCCGCCAGCAGGAACGACGCGGCACACACAGGATCCTTCTGCAGTAAAGCTTTTATGCGTCTTGAGAGGGAGAGCATAAGCTTACAGATGAAGAGGACCCCGAGGGGGCAAAATCCCAGCCCTTATATAGGAAACTGCTCCCCGCCTAGGACGTGGCACCCAATGGTTGGCTGTAGCCCGTTGGCCGGTATTGTGTCACAGGTGAGGCAGTGCACTAGCACACGCGCAAACCATTTGTCAGTTGGTCGAACGGATGTCAGCGCCATCTTGCAACGGTGAATGTGAGGGCGGCTCCTCACATCTCCCCCTTTTCTTTTAATCATCAAGCAATAGACCACCCAATGCTGAGAGCAGAGATAGAGGTCAAATCCCCAGTAAGCAAATTAGAGTAAGGCAAGATCACCCTATCGCGTGCAATGGGCAACGCCCAGCGATGTGCAAGGGCTGATATAGCCTACAACTCTCTCTGTGCCATTTTTCCTGGGGGAAGGTTATTTTAGGCACTCAACCTTCATGCAAGATGACATATCTCCCCAGAATAGGCCCATTTAACACCGCAGGGCCATTCTGCTGCAGTGCTTAGCCATGCAACTCTCCTGGGCTGCTGAAGCACACTCACTCTACCCAGTGCAGTGAGGGCAGCCTCTTGGGGTGCAAGAGCTGAGTGGCCAGCGATCTATTGCCTAAGCATAGAGAGCCAAATATCGGGGGAGGCACCTTGTTCTAGTGCCGTGAGTGCCTGGGTGACAACCACCTTGTCTCTTTTCGTTTGTGCCTTAAGCTTGCAAACCAACCAGAGGAGTAACACACCCCCACAGCAGAGTGCAGCTCTGAACAGGCCAACCCCCACCCACTCTTTGAAGAAGGAGATGGCTGAATGGATCCATGACGACAATCCCTCGGTCAAGAATAAATCAAGGCGGGTCAAATTCACCTCAATTATGGCAAAGCACAATTTATGAAGTGTTTCTTCGAATTCTAGGGTCCAATTCTGCAATAAAAACTGAGAAAAAACTTTTGACAAATTAGTGGTGCGGGTATAATTATCATAAGGTATGGATGTTATACATAACCCAGGCATCTTCTGTTCGCATCCCAATTGAGCCAACTGCCATAAAATATCAATTTGCTCTTGAACCAGGTCAATCCTCTGATTCACTAGCATCAATCCCCCCATGATTTGTGAATTGGCAGAGGCTTGTACATCCAATGCTGGAGTGACTGATGCAGACAGTTGGTTTATAGAATCTGCCGCCTGCACCGAGGAGGATAATGCAAGGGCAGAGGCTGTAACCGATCCTATTACAGCGGCCCCTGCAATAATGCCCACTATAATGGCAGAAATTCCAAAATCTCTCCTAATTCTAAAATGGGCTAAAGTGTTGGGTGCCTCTACTGGCACAAGAACAAATCTCTGCAAGCGGGTAACCATGGCAAAAGGGAACATTGTAGCATTCCAGCAGAGAACAAAAAAGCAGGTATTAGGTGTGCATGTCAAGGTCTCATTCCAGATAAAACTATCATTGCTCACTATCCAAACAAAAGGTGGCCATACACAGACCAGAGTAGGTCCAAATGTGATGCTCTTAAACTCAGTATACTTGGTGTTAGCAGATTGCCAACTAAAGCTACCCCCCGATTTTCTTTTACCAAGGGAACCACCAAGGGTACCCGTCCAGTCAAATGACAATTGTCCCTTAGCGGTGGCCCCCTTCCCTAGCATAACAAGGGGTGACAGATCGGTGCAACTTCCGTTTACCCCACAAAGGAGCCATTGGTCAAACGGATTCACATCTGCCTTTCTCGGATTCATGTATGTGAAATTAAATCCCATAAAGGTATCATTATAATATGTGCTAATATCTGGGGAGAAAGTAAAATATAAAACATAAACTTCCTAACAAGCGATAGCTGTTATTGGTGGGCACGCTCTGAATCTGATCATCATAAGGGATATAGGCCAAGCCCAAAGACTTATTGGTCACCGGCATGGGAATTGGGAAGGTTGTCATAATCCCCCACCATGGTGTCCCTGTTACCATCCTCAGGCTTATCAACATCTTCATCATGATGATCAACTGTAGACTTTGGCAGCATCGGTTTTTCATGTTCAAAGATCTTGCGGGTCAGTCTCTCTGGTACCCAGAAGGGATTCTCGTCCTCCTGTGGGAAGACACAAACAGCTCCCCTGGATCTTATCAAAATAGGATCCGGGCCTTTCCATTTTCCTGTTAGCACATCTTTCCATTTTACCATTTCTTTTGGCCTGTCAGGCTCTATACAATGACGCTCAGCCGCAGTGTGGCCTTGAGCATCAAGATTTAAAAAATTAAGGGTAAAGAGTGCCATGGAAACAGCTACTCTTGGTACTGGGGGGAGAGCCTCCTCAACTCCCCCTTTCTGTTTTATTAAATATGATTTAAGTGTGCGATGGGCACGTTCTACGATGCCTTGTCCTTGAGGGTTGTATGGAAGTCCAGTCAAGTGAGTTACTGCCATTTGGTGACAGAACTGTTGAAATTTTTGAGAGGTATAAGCTGGTCCATTGTCTGTTTTGAGGAGTTTGGGTTTCCCCCAGGCACTCCATGCTTCCAGACAATGTTGGATCACATGTGAGGCCTTTTCACCTGTTAGAGGTGTGGCAACAATGATACCAGAACATGTATCAATAGAGACATGTAAGTATTGAAGCCTTCCAAAGGAAGGGACATGAGTAACATCCATCTGCCAGACCTGTAAAGGCCTTATGCCACGTGGGTTTATTCCCACATGAGGAGCAGGCAAGAATTCACAGCAATTTTGGCATTGAATAACAATCTCCCTGGCTTCTTTTCTGGTAAGTGAGTAACGGCGACGCAAGGTCTCCGCCGTCACATGAAAATGTTTGTGGAACTCCCTTGCTGCTTCTGTTTGAGATGATAACTCAACAGCCACGAGCTTGGTAGCTTTATCTGCTAGCTCATTTCCCAAAGTCATAGGGCCAGGGAGTCCTGAATGGGCTCTGATATGAGTAATATACATAGGAGATCTTCTATTCAATAAAGCAAGCTGTATTTGTTGAAAGGTGCCATGAACTCTGCTAGAGGGCTTTATGATTCCAGCTACTTCAAGAAGGTTAACTGCGTTAACCACGTAAAAGGAATCTGACACAATGTTAAGAGGCCCTGGAAAGGTTTTAAGGACCTCCAGTACCACCAAACATTCTACAAGTTGAGGTGATGTTTCACTGAACTGTTTTGACACCACTTTATTATTTACTACATAAGCACCCAGACCAGTCTTTGACCCATCTGTATATACAACAATCCCATCCTTAAGAGGTTGCCTAGCTGTAATTTTTGGAAATACTATAGCCTGATTCAATGCAAATTGTAAAACAGGATGTTTAGGATAATGATTATCAATCTGTCCTGAAAAGGAGGTAACCAAGATTGCCCAATCATTAGAGGTGGCCACCAGAACTTGTACTTGCGCAGCAGTATAAGGTGTAATGAGAGAGTTAGGCTCTCGTCCAAAATGAGTAATGGCTGCCTTTATTCCTCGAAGCGCAAGCTGGGCAATTGCATTGGGATACCAGTCTATAATTTTGGCAGGAGAGGCGTTCGGATGAACCCATAATAAGGGCCCTTTCTGCCACAACACGGCAGTTGGCAGCCGAATGGTTTTCATAACACACAGGATAAAAGGTTGTGATTCATCAATGCGCTGCAGCTGAGCTCTTTGCAAGGCATCCTCTACCTTCTTTAAGGCCTGACTTGCGGCAGGAGTAAGGGCCCTAGGAGAGGAGATATGGGGGTCTCCTTCTAAAACATCAAATAAAGGTTTCAACTCAGCTGAAGAAATTTTCAAAAAGGGTCTGAGCCAATTTATATCTCCCAATAATTTCTGAAAATCATTGAGGGTGTGCAGATGGTCTCTACAGATTTCCAATTTTTGGGGAATTACATTGGTAGGAGAAATAACAGTCCCCAAGAAGGTGCCCACCTCAGAGATCTGAACCTTCTCCACTGCTATTTGTAACCCCCATTGTGCCAAAGTTTGTATCAAACAGGGGTAGGCTTCTTGTAATATTTTTAACTCTTTATGTGACAAAAGTATGTCATCCATATAATGGATGACAAGTAAGGTGGGAAATCGTTGTCTTAGCGGTCCCAAGGCTGTTTGAACAAAAATTTGACACATGGTGGGGCTATTGGCCATGCCCTGGGGTAAGACTTTCCATTGATACCTCTTGTCTGGTTCCATATGATTAATGGAAGGAATAGTAAAAGCAAATCTAGGCCTATCTTTAGGGCACAAGGGTATGGAGAAAAAGCAATCTTTAATATCTATAATGAGGAGCTTCCAGCCACAAGGGAGAGCAGAGAGCACAGGAAGGCCCCTCTGGACTGGGCCCAACAATTTCATCTGTTCATTAATAGCTCTGAGGTCATGGAGTAATCTCCATTTTCCCGACTTCTTTTTGATCACGAAGATGGGAGTATTCCAAGGTGAGGTAGAAGACTCAATGTGATCGAGCTCTAATTGTTCCTTTACCAATTTTGTTACAGCTTCTAGTTTTTCAGAGGATAAAGGCCATTGGGGAACCCACACCGGGTCCTCTGTTTTCCACGGTATAGGCTGTACTACCCCAACGGCCCCTAGGAAAAACCCAACCCTTTTCTATCTTGTTTTCTACTAGGGGATATAGGCTCCACCCTGCCCTGTTCCAACTTTCCCAGTCCTTTTCCTTCCCTGTAGCCCATCTTAATCATCATGTCTCTTGCCTGGTCCGAATATGGTTTTTTAAGAATAGGTTCATTTGACAGGGTGAGACCCATACCCTGCAAGACATCTCTTCCCCAGAGGTTAACGGGAAGAGGAAGAATATAAGGTATAAATTTTCCCTGCTGTCCTTCGGGGGATTCCCAGGTCAAGGTTGTGGAGCTGATGGTGGGGCAAGACTGATATCCTAGGCCTTGTAACGAATGTGATGACTCAATGGTGGGCCATGCTTTGGGCCACCAGTGTGAGGAGATGATACTCTTATCAGCCCCAGTATCTAGAATACCCTCAAAATCTTTTCCTTTTACTTTTAAACACAGTTTAGGCCTTTCATTCAAGGGAATCATTAAGTAAGCTAGATCACTACCTGAGGAGCCCATCTGTTCTGTTCCCATTCTATTGACCCTTCCCACCTCAGGGAGGAATAGCAACTGGGCTATTCGATCTCCCTTTGTAATAGAAAAAACTCCTCTAGGGCTAGAACATAAGACTTGTATTTCAGGAGAATGCTGGCCATCTACTACCCCGGGGTACACTATTAAACCTTGCAGGGTGAGTGATCCTCGGCCGAGGATAAGGCCCATGATTCCAGGAAGCAAGGGTGTTATAGGCTCCACCGGAATTGGCTGAATATTCATTTGTGGCATTAGTAAGAAGTTGGAGGCGGCTCGCAAATCCACCCTTGTGGGTCTTCCTGGGTTATTTCCTGATTTCTCTTTCTGTTGGCTTCCTGGGTTCTGACTAGTCGGTTCCCATATCTTTGAGGGCCCTGGGACCGGGGGCCCGATGTCCCGTTTTTTGGCATCTCGTCTGACTGATTATCCAGCGGGGGGAGGAGTCTGCCCCTAATATCTCTTACTGAACGGCATGCACTAGCTTTATGATATCCCTTGCCGCATCTGTCACAAAGAGTGGGAGTCTCTACCTTTCTATTCAAATTTGTACAATCCTTTTTAAAATGACCGGGCTTGCCACAATTATAGCAGACCTTTGGACCGGGTCTCATCAGGGGACGCCTCTGTGATTGAAGAATAGCAGCCGCCAGCCCAGCATTAGTAAGGGGCCCTCCGAGCTCTCGGCAGACCCTAAGCCAATCTTGTAAGCCCTTGTTTTTACGTGGAGCAATGGCTGCTCGGCACTCCTGAGTGGCTTGTTCAAAAATTATCTGTTGGATTAGGGGCTCGACTGGACCTATGTCTCCGAAAATACGCCCGGCTGCCTCTGTCATTCTGGCCACAAAATCTGAAAAGGACTCTTGGGGTCCCTGAATTATCTTTGTGAGTTGTCCACTCGCTTCCCCTTTTCGGGAAAGTGCCTTCCATGCCCTAATGGCCGTGGCAGAGACCTGGGTATAGGCTCCCCAATGATAGTTAGCTTGATCAGCAGTATAAGCCCCTTGACCTGTTAACAGGTCTAAAGTCCAATCTCTCTGTTCCGGGGTCAAGGCAGTAGCGTTGACCCGGGCTTGTGCTTGTGCGGCCTCATACCACAGTGCTTTCCATTCTATATATTGGCCCATATTAGGGAGGGCGGCTTTTGCAATCATTTGCCAATCGGCTGGTGTTAATGCTGAATTGGCAAGTCTATCAAGCTGTACTAGGGTAAAATTAGCATTGGTCCCATACTTGCGAACAGATTCGGCCAGTTCCTTAAGCTGGTTGAAATCTACTGGCACATGAATTCGCCCTCCATTTTCTGTTTCAAAAACAGGGAATACAGTCCTGATCTTTCTCCTCACCTTTTCTGGTACAAGCGAGTAACCTGATGGAGGATGCGCCTCATAAGGCGGAGGTGCAGAGGGCACCGTCTTTTGAGGAGGAATTCTAGGTAATTTTTTATATTTCTTGTTATCATCTGGGTGATATCTCTCTGCCTCATATCTAGCTGCTTCTTCATCTAACTCAGCCTCCTCCTCCGAGTTAAGAGTATCCTTACCAGAGGTGTCATCATCACTGGAGCTTTCCGAACTGTCGAGGGTCAGTGCCTCCAGCTCCAAAGAGGGGTAGAGCCCACCCTTTCTCTCCTTACGAGGGATACTGGACTCCATCGGGGGTATCTCTCCTGTCTTAGGAGGGTGCCTATCCTTCTTTTTTGGGACGTCCTTTTTCTTGCGCGCGCCCAACCTCTCACTCCATTCGGTTTCTGACATGCTGTCCTGAACTCCCTCGAGAGTAACCTGCCCTTCACTTACTGCTTCCTTATAGTTTTCATCTCCTAAACAGTTTTTAACAACTAGAACAAGGACCATGAAAATCACAGTGAAGATCAGGCCATAAATTTCAGGGGCAGACATACCTCTCCGAATGTACCTCCCTGCAGTTCTGAATCCTCCTCTGAATCGAGGGGTCCTCTGAGGTGCTGACGATGACGAGGTCGAGATCTCCCGGGTTTCGGCACCAGATGGCCCGCGCAACCTCCCGCCAGCAGGAACGACGCGGCACACACAGGATCCTTCTGCAGTAAAGCTTTTATGCGTCTTGAGAGGGAGAGCATAAGCTTACAGATGAAGAGGACCCCGAGGGGGCAAAATCCCAGCCCTTATATAGGAAACTGCTCCCCGCCTAGGACGTGGCACCCAATGGTTGGCTGTAGCCCGTTGGCCGGTATTGTGTCACAGGTGAGGCAGTGCACTAGCACACGCGCAAACCATTTGTCAGTTGGTCGAACGGATGTCAGCGCCATCTTGCAACGGTGAATGTGAGGGCGGCTCCTCACATGTCTTCTCTGCTCTCTGGATGCCCTTCTGTTCTTCTCTTTCTGTGGATGTGTTTCTGTCTTCTCCTCTCTGTATATGCCCTTCTGTTCTCTCCTCTCTCTGGATGCACTTCTGTCTAATCGTCTTTCCCTATGCTCTTCTGTATTCTCATCTTTCTGGATACCCTTCTGTTCTCTGCTCTCTCTACATGCCCTTCTGTCCTCTGTTCACTCTGACTGCCCTTATGTTCTCTCATCTCAATGGATGCCTTTCTGTTCTCCCTCTCTCTGGATACCTTTCTGACCTCTCCTATCCATAGATGCTCTTCTGTCTTCTCCTCTCTCTGGATGGCTTTCTGCTCTCTCCTCTTTCTGGATGCCCTTATGTTCTCTCCCCTCTCTGGATGCGCTTCTGTCTTCTCCTCTCTCTGGATGCCCATCTGTCTTCACTCTATGTATGCCCTTCTGTTCTCTCCTTTCTCTGGATGCTCTTATGGCTTCTCCTCTCTCTGAATGCCCTTCTTCCTCTCCTCACTCTGGATGCCCTTCTGTCTTCTCGTTTCTCTGGATACCCTTCTGTTCTCTGCTCTCTCCACATGCCCTTCTGTCCTCTATTCTCTCTGGATGCCCTTATGTTCTCTCCTCTCAATGGATGCCCTTCTGTTCTCTCCTCTCTCTGGATGCCCTTCTGACCTCTCCTCTCGATGAATGCCCTTCTGTTTTCTCCTCTCTCTGGATGGCTTTCTCCACTCTCCTCTTTCTGGATGCCCTTCTGTTCTCTCCACACTCCAGATGCTCTTCTGTATTCTTCTCTCTCCGGATGCCCTTCTGCTCTCTCCTCTCTCTGGATGCCTTTCTGTTCTCTCCCCTCTCTGGATGCTGTTCTGTCTTCTCTCTCGGGATGCCCTTCTTCTCTCTCCTCTTTCAGGATGCCCTTCTGTTTTCTCCTCCCTCTGGATGCCCATCTGTCCTCTCCTCTCTCTGGATGTTCTTCTGTTTTCTGCTCTCTCTGGATGCCCTACTGTCTTTTCATCTCTCCAATGGAATATTGGCAGTTTAACTATGTTTTAAAGCCTCTAGAACAGTTCAGAATCTGACCATGGCCCACGGCGGTATACTTATCACCAAGTGGAACTTCCGTGTCCGGAGACTCAGAGCTGTAATCTTGCAACCTAGCTTCAGTCCTTCACGATATTCAGACAGCTCCAGCTCCAGCTCCGCCAGCTGAGCCTGCACCTCAGGGGGCAGCGCGGCTGGCAAAGGCTCCAGGCCTTGCTCCACCATCGCAGCTGCGCCAGCCTCGTAGGGACCCAAATTGTTTTCACCTGTGGAATAAGCACAAACAGCCTCCCTCCCTGGGTCGCAGCAAGACCCCGCCAATCTCTAAGCCTACCTTCAGCCGAGGCATCCTCAAAAAATCATCCGTT
>NW_023046126.1:36635-74085 GCF_011762505.2 Arvicanthis niloticus
GACATGAGGACATCCAGATAAAGGAGAAGACAGAAGGGTATCCAGGTATACAAGAGAACAGAAGGGCATCCAGAGAGAAGAGAGGACAGAAGAGCATCTAGAGAGAGAAAAGAACATAAGGGCATCCAAAAGAGGAGAATACAGAAGGGCATACAAAGAGAGGGGAGGACAGAAGGGCATCCAGTAAGAGGAGAGAACAGAAGGGCATCCAGAGAGAGGAGAAGACAGAACAGAATCCAAAGAGAGAGAAGAGGACAGATGGGCCTCCAGAGAGAGGAGAGAGCAGAAGCGCATACAGTAATATGAGTGGACAGAAGGGCATCCAGAGAGAGGAGAGCACAGAAGGTCATCCGGATAAACGAGAGAACAGAAGGGCATCCAGAGAATAGAGGATAGAAGGGCATCTAGAGAGAGGAGAGAAGAGAAGGGAATCCAGAGAGAGGAGAAGACAAAAGGTAATCTCGAGAGGAGAGAACAGAAGGGCATTCAGAGAGAGGGTAGAGAGCAGAAGGGCATCCAGAGAGAGGAAAAGACAATAGGGCATCCAGAGAGAGGAGAGCAGAAGGGCATCCAGAAAGAGGAGAGGACAGAAGGGCATCCAGAGAGAGGAGAGAACAGATGGGCTTCCAGAGAGAGGAGAGGGAAGAAGAGGATCTAGAGAGAGGAGAGAAGATAAGGGCTTGCAGCAAGAGGAGAAGACAAAAAGGGAATCCAGAGAGAGAAGTAAGAACAGAAGGGCATCCAGAGAGAGGAGAGGACACAAGGTCGTCCAGAGCGAGCAGAGAACAGAAGGGCATCCAGAGAGTAGAGAGTGAAGTAGGGCATCAAGAGAGAGGGGAGGACAGAAGGGATCCAGAGAGAAGAGGGAACAGAAAGCCATCCAGAGAGAGGAGAAGACAGAAGAACATGAATGGAGAGGAGAGGTCAGAAGGGCATCCAGAGAGAGGAGAGAACAGAAGGGCATCCAGTGAGTGGAGAAAACAGAAACACAATCACAGAGAGGGGAGAACAGAACGGCACCAGATAGCAGAGAAGATAGAAGGGCATCCAGGGAGAGTAGATAATAAAACGGTATCCAGAGAGCGGAGAAGGCAGAAGAACATCCAGAGAGAGGAGAGAACATAAGGGCATCCAGAGATAAGAGAAGACAAAAGGGCAAGTAGAGAGAGCAGAGTACAGAAGGGTACCCAGAAAGAGGAGAAGACAGCAAGTCATCAGGAGATAGGAGAAGACAGAAGGGCTTCCAGAGAGAGGAGAGGACAGAAGGGCATCCACAGAAAAGAGTTAAGAAGGCCATACAGATAGCAGAGAATACAGAAGGGCATCTAGAGAAAGGAGAGAACAGAAGAGCATCCAGAGAAGAAGACAGAGCAAAACGAGAGAGGAGAGAACAGAAGGGCATTCGGAGTGAGAAGAGAACAGAAGAGAATCGGGAGAGAGGAGAAGACAGAACGTCATCCAGAGAGAGGAGAGAACAGAAGTGCATCAAGAGAGAGGAGAAGACAGAAGGGCATCCGGAGAGAGGAGAGGATAAGACGGCAACCAGAGAGAGGAGAAGAAAGACGGTTATCCAGAGAGAGGAGAGAACAGAGGGGCATCAAGAGAGAAGAGAAGACAGAAGGTAATCCAGAGAGAGGTGAGAAACAGAAGGGCATCCACAGAGAGGAGAGATCAGAAGGGCATCTAGAGAGAGGAGAAGACAGAAGGGCATCCGGAGAGAGGAGAGAAGAGATGGGCATCCAGAGGGAGGAGAAGACAGAAGGACATCCAGAAAGAAGAGAAGACAGAAGGGCATCCAGAGGGAGAAGACAGAAGGGCATCCTGAAAGAGGAGAGGGAAGAAGGGCATCCTGAGAGAATAGACAGAAGGGCATCCAGAGAGAGGAGAGAACAGAAAGGCATCCAGAGAGAGGAGAGAGCAGAAGGGCATCCGGAGAGAGGAGAATACAGAAGGGCATCCATCGAGAGGATAGGTCAGAAGGGCATCCAGAGAGAGGAAAGAACAGAAGGGCATCCATTGAGAGGAGAGAACATAAGGGCATTCAGAGAGAATAGAGGACAGAAGGGCATGTAGAGAGAGCAGAGAACAGAAGGGTATCCAGAGAGAGGCGAAGACAGAGCGCATCCAGATAGAGGAGGGGACAGAAGGGCATACAGAGAGAGGAGAGGCCAGAAGAGCATACAGAGAGACTAAAGAACAGAAGAGCATCCAGAGAGCATAGAGGACAGAAGGGAATGTAGAGAAAGAAGAGAAGAGAAGGGCATCCAGAGAGAGGAGAGTACAGAAGCACATCTAGAATGAGGAGAGGAAGAACAGCATCCAGAAAGAGGAGAGAACAGAAGGGCATCCAGAGAGAGGAGAGAACATAAGGGCATCCAGAGATAGTAGAGGACAGAAGGGCAAGTAGAGAGAGCAGAGTACAGAAGGGTACCCAGAAAGAGAAGAAGACAGCAGGGCAGCAGGATAGGAGAAGACAGAAGGGCTTTCAGAGAGAGGAGAGGACAGAAGGGCATCCACAGAAAAGAGTAAAGAAGGCCATACAGATAGCAGAGAACAAAGAATGGCAACTAGAGAAAGGAGAGAAAAGAAGTGCATCCAGAGAAGGAGAAGAGGAGAGAACAGAAGGTCATTCAGAGTGAGAAGAGAACAGAAGAGAATCGGGAGAGAGGAGAAGACAGAACGTCATCCAGAGACAGGAGAGAATAGAAGTGCATCAAGAGAGAGGAGGAGACAGAAGGGCATCCGGAGAGAAGAGAGAACAGATGGGCATCCAGAGAGAGGAGAAGACAGAAGGGAAGCCGGAGAGATGAAAAGACAGAAGGGCATCCGGAGAGAGGAGAAGACAGAAGGACATCTGTAGGAAGCCAGTGTTAATGGTGGTATAATCTGCCACCCCAAGATGGCGCTGGCCTCGTGTCTTCTCCAGATGTAATCAATTATCTGCGCAGCTGCTAAGGCAGGAAGCGAGCCAAAGTCACTGCCAATCCCGAGGCATAATATTGGGTGGTGAGCGAATAGCCAATTAGAAGTGAATACGCCACTCTAGGCTGTATTTAAGCGAGGCCCCTTCTGGATCTCTTCCCTTCCGCGCTTCTGTGTCCTTCCACATTTTCCACGTGTGGGTTGCAGATTAAAGTCCTTGTTTGTAGTAACTACCCGAACTGCTTCTCTCGTGTTTCTCTTCCACCGGCGTGGGGTGACATGGGAGGGGCGCGCATTATATCTGGCACCGTGTTGTGAGAGGGTGGGCCACTCTAGCATACCAGAACCACGGTGTTATTGCCGGCATCAGGCCAAGGGGTCTGGAGGTCAGGTCAGAGAACCTGGAAATATAGAGTACTCGAAAGGAACAAGGACTGCTGCAGAGTCCATTAAGCTTGAACCACCACAGGCGGGTGGAAGGAGGTCAGAGGAAAAAAAAGATCCTTTTTTATGACAGAATCTTTGGGGAAGTGGCTAAACTCTGCTACCTGTTGCGTCTTGCAACAAGGCAGAGGCAGAACAAGGGAGCGTGGCACGAAAGGCAGACAGAGGAGAGAGATAGCCTGCCCTGGAAAGCGCGCCAGGCACATGGGGAATGCCCCATGGGTTTAGAACAGGCAATGCCAGTGATAGAACGGATGATTTTTTGAGGATGCCGCGGCTGAAGGCCGTGCAGCCAATGGGAGGCTTCAAGATTGGCAGGGGGGCTTGCTGCGGCCCAGGGAGGGAGGCTGTTTGTGCTTATTCCACAGGTGAAAACAATTTGGGTCCCTACACGGCTGGCGCAGCTGCGATGGCGGAGTGAGGCCTGGAGCCGTCGCCAGCCGCGCTGCCCCCTGAGGTGCAGGTGCAGCTGGTGGAGCTGGAGTTGGAGCTGTCTGAAGATCGTGAAGGATTGAAGCTAGGTTGCAAGATTACAGCTCTGAGTCTCCTGACACAGGAAGTTCCATTTGGTGATAAGTATAACGCTGTGGGCCATGGTCAGATTCTGAACTGTTCTAGAGGCTTTAAAACATAGTTAAACTGCCAATATTCCATTGGCTACAGTTGGTAGCTCAGCTGAGAGTTTGAAAATTTTTAATTTGCCTATGTTTATAGAGAAAAGATACAACACGTGTCTTTTAAGGTTTACATTTTAAATTTAAAGTTCAAAGCTAAAACCAAAACCACACAATTCGGCTTAGCCAAGCCTCAGAGCAGGCTGAGGGAGGTTAAGTGCATTTACATTTGAATTAGGACAATGCAGACTGCAGCTGTAGAAGCTCAGATATTAAGCATTCCCCTTTGTTCTGAGTCTTCAGACCAGATCCTAAAAATGTGCTTACCGAGATTTCTGTGTTTCTTGTGAGAAGAGAGATAAATCTAAGACTCAAAGATGTTACAACAGTCTGTGGGCTAAAGGTTATGATTGTGCTGCAGAAATTAAAATTATGCCTGCTTCCCTCCATGAATATAGCTGTGCCTGCTGATAAAGTATAATTCAAATTATTTTAATTCCTTTATCTTCAAAGTTTTTAAAAATAAGATTCTTTAGATTCCTCTAATATATGTAACAATCGTTAGAGAATAAGATTGGCTTTTATCCGATATTCTCATGGGACAAAAAAAGATTGGCTATTAAATTAATCCAAAATAAATTTCAAATTTAAGATTTATACAACCGAACTTGTCTATTCCAGCTGCCATTTTAATAAATGCTTATAGAATTTTATAGATATAAAAAAGGTTTTTATACCATCTCTTTACATTTCTGGTAAAGGTGAAAGGTTTACAGGTAATAAATTTATTCATAATTTTTAAGAGCCCATGAAGCGATATTTGTTAAAGATAATTGCTTCAGAAAATGGTTAATTGTTTTACATTTTATATATATATACAAATATTGTTGTTGCTTTAATACAAAAAAGTAAGAGGTTAAATCTTTTGGTGTCTATTATTCATTGTGTGATACTTTATTAGTGGATTTCTCTAAAGAAATTTTTTCTGCAAGCTATTGCTTCAATATAAAGAGCTTTAAAAATATTTTTAGGGTACTTGTTACTTCAAAAAGATTCAAAGACAGTGTCTTTCAATATTTGAGATAGGTTGGGGCTAGAGAAATAGCTCAGCCGTTAAAGGCTAGATTTTTCAAAAATAAAGGCTGAACTCCCAGCAACCACATGGTAGCTCACAACCATTTGTGGTGGGGATCTAAGGCCATCTTCTGGCTTGTGAGTGTACTTACAAAGGAAAATAGTTTACCTTTAATCTTGATTTACTCTTAGTGATTTTTAAGAGTTGTTAAGAGATATTATTTGGCTAAAACCTGATCTTAAGCTTACCATAGGAGGATTTAAACCTCTGTTTAATGTTTTCAAAGGGATGTAAGTCCTAAATTAAATCATATATATATTTTCTTGAGTTTACCCTGCTTCAACACAATTAAATTATGTGTTGTAGCCACTGTTTAAAATGTTAAAAAAAGGGTATATCTGCCTTTGTCTTATTAAATGATATATTTCATAAAGTACAGAATGTTTCGGCTACAAGATTTAATACCTCTAGCCATTTGAATGACATTAAAATTAATAAGGTGTTTAAGAATGCATCTGCACAACCGGTGTTGGTGTGTGTGGACCCTCCACTTTTCTTTATGTTATCCAACTTTCAGAATAATTCTGATATTTTGGATTGTAAGAATGTTACATGCCTTTTGGCACAGTGCTGGAATGGATCACTAGACCTAGCCTTGGTTGTGCATGTGCCTACCTTTGTGCCCATCCCACTACATCATTATGCAGACTTAAAAGAGACTTTGGTCATTCAGAGAGTTGATTGGCTCCAAGCCCATGTGGAGCAGCTCACGGATGTGGTTATAAATAAGCTGAGTGTCAACAACCCCACATCCAGTTATTACACCTCTGAGATTTGTGAATGATACATTTATTTAAAGCCATAATCTTTCTGCTTATTTAAAAGGAAAGTGGAATGGGAAGTAGGACCAGGTACAACACCAATTGCAGATCCGAATTTCGAGCCTTGTTGGAACATGAGTGGGACCTGTTTCCCATGGAAATTTTACTTCTTGAATTTCTTCTGCCTTTTCTTTCTTTCATTCTTTCTAAAAGGGACGGTAGGCCTGTTTTGATACAGCCCTCTGATGTGGATTCCTGTTCATGGAGGGTTGGTCTGTAAGCTCAGAGCCCAGCAAAAACGTGACAAGGCCGCTTTAGTGCCCAAGCACTCGCAGTCTTGGAGCAAGCATCTCCCCCTGAAATTTGACTATCTAGGCTAAGAAAGTAGCTGATGACTGAGACCCTCAGTCGATGCACGCCAAGGGTTCAGCCCATTGCACTGATTCGATGAGAGGTCTAAGTCCAGCCAGCCCTTGCCTGAATAGCTGTGGTACCTGAATAGTAGGTTGACAGCCCTTGCACTCCTGGGAGCTATACTCCATTGCACAGGGATGGGTGTCAATTCCTCTTTACATCCCCTTAGCCCTTGCACCCAGAGGACTCGTTTCCATCGCACCTGGAAGGGTAAGGGAAAATCTTCGGGCTATAAGCTCTTGATTGCTTATTCCCCCAAGATGGAGTTTGCTTGATCGGGTTTGAGTTCAAATCTTGATTGGTACTGCGTTTAATAGGCAAAAGGCTGTTTCATATTAATAATTTAAACAGGGAGAGATGTAGGAAGACGCTGTTAATGGTGGTATAATCTGCCACCCCAAGATGGTGCTGGCCTCGTGTCTTCTCCAGATGTAAACAATTATCTGGGCAGGTGCTAAGGCAGGAAGCGAGCCAAAGTCACTGCCAATCCAGAGGCATAATATTGGGTGGTGAGCGAACAGCCAATCAGAAGTGAATACATCACTCTAGGCTGTATTTAAGCGAGGCCCCTTCTGGATCTCTTCCCTTCCGTGCTTCTGCGTCCTTCCGCGTTTTCCATGTGTGGGTTACAGATTAAAGTCCTTGTTTGTAGTAACTACCCGAACTGCTTCTCTCGTGTTTCTCTTCCACCGGCGTGGGGCGACAAGGGAGGCGCGTGTTATAGACATCCAGAGAGAGGAGAGGACAGAAGGGCATCCAGAGGGAGGAGAAAACAGAAGGGCATCCTGAAAGAGGAGAGAGAAGAAGGGCATCCCGAGGGAATAGACAGAAGGGCATCTGGAGAGGGGAGAGAACAGAAAGGCATCCAGAGAGAGGAGAGAGCAGAAGGGCATCCGGAGAGAGGAGAATACAGAAGGGCATCCATCAAGAAGAGAGGTCAGAAGGGCATCCAGAGGGAATAGAGGACAGAAGGGCATGTAGTGAGAGCAGAGTACAGAAGGGTATCCAGAGAGAGGAGAAGACAGAAGTGCATCCAGATAGAGGAGAGGACAGAAGGGCATACAGAGAGAGGAGAGGCCAGAAGAGCATCCAGAGAGACCAGAGAATAGAAGAGCATCCAGAGAGCATAGAGGACAGAAGGGAATGTAGAGAGGGGAGAGAAGAGAAGTGCATCCAGAGAGAGGAGACAACAGAAGGGCATCCAGAATGAGGAGAGGAAGAATGGCATCCCGAAAGAGGAGAGAACAGAAGGGCATCCAAAGAGAACATAAGGGCATCGAGAGATAGTAGAGGACAGATGGGCAAGTAGAGACAGCAGAGTACAGAAGGGTACCCAGAAAGAGAAGTAGACAGCAGGGCATCAGGGATAGGAGAAGACAGAAGGGCTTCTAGAAAGAGGAGAGGACAGAAGGGCATCCACAGAAAAGAGTAAAGAAGGCCATACAGATAGCAGAGAAGACAGAATGGCATCTAGAGAAAGGAGAGAACAGAAGGGCATCCAGAGAAGGAGAAGACAGAGCGAAACAAGAGAGGAGAGAACAGAAGGGCATTCGGAGTGAGAAGAGAACAGAAGGGAATCGGGAGAGAGAAGAAGACAGAAGGTTATCCAGAGAGAGAAGAGAAAAGAAATGCATCAAGAGACAGGAGAAGACAGAAGAGCATCCAGAGAGAGGAGAGGATAGAACAGCAACCAGAGAGAGGAGAAGAAAGACTGTTATCCAGAGAGAGGAGAGAACAGAAGGGCATCCAGAGAGAGAAGAAGACAGAAGGGAAGCCGGAGAGATGAAAAGACAGAAGGGCATCCGGAGAGAGGAGAAGACAGAAGGACATCCAGAGAGAGGAGAGGACAGATGGGCATCCAGAGGGAGGAGAAGACAGAAGGGCATAATGAAAGAGGAGAGAAAAGAAGGGCATCCTGAGAGAGAAGACAGAAGGGCATCTGGAGAGGGGAGAGAACAGAAAGGCATCCAGAGAGAGGAGAGAGCAGAAGGGCATCCAGAGAGAGGAGAATACAGAAGGGCATCCATTGAGAGGAGAGAACATAAGGGCATCCAGAGAGAATAGAGGACAGAAGGGCATGTAGTGAGAGCATAGAACAGAAGGGTATCCAGAGAGGAGAAGACAGAAGCACATCCAGATGAGCAGAGGACAGAAGGGCATACAGAGAGAGGAGAGGCCAGAAGAGCATCCAGAGAGCATAGAGGACAGAAGGGAATGTAGAGAGGGGAGAGAAGAGAAGGGCATCCAGAGAGAGGAGAGAACAGAAGGGCATCCAGAATGAGGAGAGGAAGAAGGGCATCCAGAGAGAGGAGAGAACATAAGGGCATACAAAGATAGTAGAGGACAGAAGGGCAAGTAGAGAGAGCAGAGTACAGAAGGGTACCCAGAAAGAGGAGATGACAGCAGGACATCAGGAGATAAAAGAAGACAGAGGGGCTTCCAGAGAGAGGAGAGGACAGAAGGACATCCACAGAAAAGAGTAAAGAAGGCCATACAGATAGCAGAGAAGACAGAATGGCATCTAGAGAAATGAGAGAACAGAAGGGCATCCAGAGAAGGAGAAGACAGAGCGAAACGAGAGAGGAGAGAACAGAAGGGCATTCGGAGTGAGAAGAGAACAGAAGGGAATTGGGAGAGAGGAGAAGACAGAAGGTCATCCAGAGAGAGGAGAGAACAGATGTGCATCAAGAGAGAGGAGAAGACAGAAGGACATCCAGAGAGAGGAGAGGATAGAATGTCAACCAGAGAGAGGAGAAGAAAGACAGTTATCCAGAGAGAGGAGAGAACAGAAGGGCATCAAGAGAGAGGAGAAGACAGAAGGTAATCCAGAGAGAGGTGAGAAACAGAAAGGCATCCACAGAGAGGAGAGATCAGAAGGGCATCTAGAGAGAGGAGAAGACAGAAGGGCATCCGGAGAGAGGAGAGAACAGATGGGCATCCAGAGAGCAGAGAAGACAGAAGGCCATCCAGAGGGAGGAGAAGACAGAAGGGCATCCTGAAAGAGGAGAGGGAAGAAGGGCATCCCAAGAGAGAAGAAAGAAGGGCATCCGGAGAGGGGAGAGAACAGAAAGGCATCCAGAGAGAGGAGAGAGCAGAAGGGCATCTGGAGAGAGGAGAATACAGAAGGGCATCCATCGAGAGGAGAGGTCAGAAGGGCATCCAGAGAGGGGAGAGAACAGAAGGGCATCCATTGAGAGGAGAGAACATAAGGGCATCCAGAGAGAATAGAGGACAGAAGGTCATGTAGAGAGAGCAGAGAACAGAAGAGTATCCAGAGAGAGGAGACAACAGAAGCGCATCCAGATAGAGGAGAGGACAGAAGGGCATACAGAGAGAGGAGAGGCCAGAAGAGCATCCAGAGATTCGAGAGAACAGAAGAGCATCCAGAAAGCATAGAGGGAAGAAGGGAATCAAGAGAGAGGAGAGAAGAGAAGGGCATCCAGAGAGAGGAGAGAACATAAGGGCATCCAGAGATAATAAAAGACAGAAGGGCAAGTAGAGAGAGCAGAGTACAGAAAGGTACCCAGAAAAAGGAGAAGACAGCAGGGCATCAGGAGATAGGAGAAGACAGAAGGGCTTTCAGAGAGAGGAGAAGACAGAAGGGCATCCAGCGAGAGGAGAGGATAGAATGGCAACCAGAGAGAGAAGAAAGACAGTTATCCAGAGAGAGGAGAGAACAGAAGGGCATCAAGAGAGAGGAGAAGACTGAAGGTAATCCAGAGAGAGGTGAGAAACAGAAAGGCATCCACAGAGAGGAGAGATCAGAAGGGCATCTAGAGAGAGGAGAAGACAGAAGGGCATCCAGAGAGAGGTGAGAAACAGAAAGGCATCCAGAGAGAGGAGAAGATAGAAGGGAAGCCGGAGAGATGAAAAGACAGTAGGGCATCCAGAGAGAGGAGAAAACAGAAGAACATCCAGAGAGAGGAGAGGACAGATGGGCATCCAGAGGGAGGAGAAAACAGAAGGGCATCCTGAAAGAGGAGAGAGAAGAAGGGCATCCCGAGAGAGAAGACAGAACAGCATCCGGAGAGGGGAGAGAACAGAAAGGCATCCAGAGAGAGGAGAGAGCAGAAGGGCATCTGGAGAGAGAAGAATACAGAAGAGCATCTGGAGAGCGGAGAGAACAGAAGGGCATCCAGAAAGAGGAGAGTGCAGAAAGCCATCCAGAGAGAGGAGAAAACAGAAGGGCATCCATCGAGAGGAGAGGTCAGAAGGGCATCCAGAGAGAGGAGAGAACAGAAGGGCATCCATTGAGAGGAGAGAACATAAGGGCATCCAGAGAGAATAGAGGACAGAAGGGCATGTAGAGAGAGCAGAGAACAGAAGGGTATCCAGAGAAACGAGAAGACAGAAGGGCATCCAGAGTGAGGAGAGGAAGAAGGGCATCCAGAGAGAGGAGAAGCCATAAGAGCATCCAGAGAAAGGAGAGAACAGAAGGGCATACATAGAGTGAAGACAGATGGGCATCCAGAGAGAGGAGAAGACAGAAGCGCATCCAGAGAGGGGAGAGAACATAAGGGCATCCAGAAAGAGGAGAGAGCAGAAAGCCATCCAGAGAGAGGAGAAGACAGAAGAGCATCCATGGATAGGAGAGGTCAGAAAGGTATCCAGAGAGAGGGAGAACAGAAAGGCATCCATTGAGATGAGAGAACATAAGGGCAGTCAGAGTGAACAGAGGACAGAAGGGCATGTAGAGAGAGCAGAGAACAGAAGGGTATCCAGAAAGATGAGAATACAGAAGAGCATAGGGAAAGACGATTAGACAGAAGTGCATCCAGAGAGAGGAGAGAACAGAAGGGCATATAGAGAGAGGAGAAGACAGAAACACATCCACAGAGAGGGAAGAACAGAAGGGCATCCAGAGAGCAGAGAAGACAGAAGGGCATCCAGGGAGAGTAGAGAACAGAACGGTATCCAGAGAGCAGAGAAGACAGAAGGGCATCTAGAGAGATGAGAGAACAGATGGGCATCCAGAGAGAGGAGAAGACAGAAGGGAAGCCGGAGCGATGAGAAGACAGAAGGGCATTCGGAGATAGGAGAAGACAAAAGGGCATCCAGAGAGAGGAGAGGACAGAAGGTCATCCATGGAGACAAGAGTTCAGAAGGGCATCCAGAGAGAGGAGAGAACAGAAGGGCATCCAGGGAGAGAAGAAGACAGAAATACATCCACAGAGAGAAGAGAACAGAAGGACATCCAGAGAGCAGAAAAGACAGAAGGTCCTCCAGAGAGAGTAGAGAATAAAATGGTATCCAGAGAGCGGAGAAGACAGAAGAACATACAGAGAAAGTAGAGAACATAAGGGCATCCTGAAAGAATAGAGGACAGAAGGGCATGAAGAGAGAACAGAGAACAGAAGGGTATCCAGAAAGAGGAGAATACAGAAGGCCATCTGGAGATAGGAGAAGACAGAAGGGCATCCAGAGAGAAGAGAGGACAGAATGGCCTCCAGAGAGAAGAGAGAGAAGAAGGGCATCCAGAGACAGGAGATGGCAGAAGGGCATACAGAGAGAGAAGAGGACAGATCAGCATTCAGAGAGAGGAGAGAGCAGAAGGGCATCCAGGATGAGGAGCGGACAGAAGGGCATCCAGAGAGAGGAGAGGACAAAAGAGCCTCCCTAGAGAGGAGAGAATTGAAGGGCAGCCAGAGAGAGAAGACAAAAAGGGAATCCATAGAGGAGAGAAGAGAAGGGCATCCAGAGACAGGAAAAGACAGAAGGGAATCTAAAGAGAGGAGAGAACAGAAGAGCATACATAGAGAGGAGAAGACAGAAGGGCCTACAGAGAGAGGAGAGGACAGATGGGCTTCCAGAGAGAGGAGAGAACAGAAAGTCATCCAGAGTGAGGATAAGGCAGAAGGGCATCTGGAGAGAGGAGAGAACAGAAGGACATGCAGAAAAAGGAGAGAACAGAAGGGCATCCAGAGTGAGGAGAGAACAGAAGGGCATTCAGAGAGGAGAGAGCAGAAGGGCATCCAGAGAGAGGAGAGCACAGAAGGTCATCCGGATAGACGAGAGAACATAAGGGCATCCAGAGAGAATGGAGGATAGAAGGGCATCTAGAGAGAGGAGAGAAGAGAAGGGAATCCAGAGAGAGGAGAAGACAAAAAGGTAATCTCGAGAGGAGAGAACAGAAGGGCATTCAGAGAGAGGGGAGGACAGAAGGGCATCCAGAGTGAGGAGAGGACAGAAGGGATCCAGAGAGAGGAGAGAACAGAAAGACACCCAGATAGAGGAGAAGACGAATAGCATCTAGAGAGAAGAGAGAACAGAATGGCATCCAGAGATAGGAGGGAACAGAAGGGCATCCATGAAGAAGGGATGTCAGAAGGGCATCCAGAGATAGGAGAGAACCGAAGGGCATCCAGAGTGAGGAAAAGACAGAAGGGCATCCATAGATAGGAGAGGACAGAAGGGCATCCAGAGAGAGGAAAGAACAGAACGGCATCTAGAGAGAAGAGAACAGAAGGGCATCCAGAGAAAAAAAGAAGACAGAAGGGCATACAGAGAGAAGAGATGAGAGAAGCGCACCCCGAGAGAGGTGAGAACACATGGGCTTCCAGAGAGTTTAGAGAACAGAAGAGAATCCAGAAATAGGATAGAACAGAAGGGCATCCAGAGAGAGCAGAAGACTGAAGGATATCCAGAGAGAGAAGAGGACAGAAGGGCATGCAGAGAGATAAGAATACAGAAGGGCATCCAGAGAGTGGAGAGGACAGAAGGCCATCCAGTTAGAGGAGAGAACAGAATAGCATCAAGTGAGAGGAGAAGACAGAAGGGTATCCAGAGTGAGGAGAGAATTGTAGGGCATCCAGAGAGAGGAGAAGACAGAAGGGCTTCAGGACAGCGGAAAGAAGAAAATGCCATCGGGAGAGAGGAGAAGACAGAAGGGCATCCAGATACAGGAGAGGACAGAAGGCCATCCAGAAAGAGGAAAAGACAATAGGGCATCCAGAGAGAGGAGAGAGCAGAAGGGCATCCAGAAGGAGGAGAAGACTGAAGGGCATCCAGAAAGAGGAGAGAACAGATGGGCTTCCAGAGAGTGGAGAGGGAAGAAGGGCATCTAGAGAGGAGAGAAGATAAGGGCATGCAGCAATAGGAGAAGACAAAAAGGGACTCCAGAGAGAGAGGTGAGAACAGAAGGTCATCCAGGGAGAGGAATGAACAGAAGGGAATCCGGAGAGAGGAGAATACAGAAACACATCCACAGAGAGTGGAGAACAGAAGGGCATCCAGAGAGCAGAGAAGACAGAAGGGCATCCAGGGAGAGTAGAGAATAGAACGGTATCCAGAGACTGGAGATGACAGAAGAACATCCAGAGAGAGGAGAGAAAATAAGGGCATCCAGAGAGAGGAGAGGACAGAAGGGCATCCAGAGGGAGGAAAAGACAGAAGGGCATCCAGAAAGAGGAGAGGGAAGAAGGGCATCCCTAGAGAGGAGAGAACAAAAGGCATCCAGAAAGAGGAGAAAACAGAAGGGCATCCATAGAGAGGAGAGAACAGAAAGGCATCCATAGAGAGAAGACAGAAGGGCATCTGGAGAGAGGAGAGAACAGAAAGGCATCCAGAGAGAGGAGAGAGCAGAAGGTCATTCGGAGAGAGGAGAATACAGAAGAGCATCCAGAGAGAGGAGAGAACAGAAAGGCATCCAGAAAGATGAGAGAGCAGAAAGCCATCCAGAGAGAGGAGAAGACAGAAGGGCATCCATGGAGAGGAGAGGTCAGAAGGGCATCCAGAGAGAGGAGAGAACAGAAAGGCATCCATTGAGAGGAGAGTACAGAAGAGCATCCAGAGAGAATAGAGGAAAGAAGGGCATGTAGAGAGAGCAGAGAACAGAGGGTATCCAGAGAGAGGAAAAGACAGAAGGGCATCCAGATAGAGGCGTGGACAAAAGGGTACACAGAGAGAGGAACAGCCAGAAGAGCATGCAGAGAAGGGAGAACAGAAGGGCATCCAGAGAGCATAGAAGACAGAAGGGAATGTAGAGAGAGGAGAGAAGAGAAGGGCATCCAGAGAGAGGAGAGAACAGAAGGACACCCAGAGTGAGGAGAGGAAGAAAGACATCCAGAAATAGGAGAGAACAGAAGGGCATCCAGAGAGAGGAGAAGACAGATGGGCATCCAGAGAGAGGAGAAGTCAGTAGGGCATCCAGAGAGAGGAAAAAATTGCATCCAGAGAGAGGAGAAGACAGTAGGGAAGTCATTGAGACGAGAGAACAGAAGGGCATAGGGAGAGAGGAGAAGACAGAATGGCATCCAGAGAGAGGAGGGAATAGAATGGCATCCAGTGGGAGGAGAAGACAGAAGGTCATCCAGAGAGAGGAGAGGGAAGAAGGGAATCCCGAGATAGGAGAGAACAAAGGGCATCCAGAGAGAGGAGAAGACAGAAGGGCATCCGGAGAGAGGAGATGACAGAAGGGAATCCAGAGAGAGGAAAAGAAAAATAGGGAATCCAGTAAGAGGAGAGAATAGAAGTGTATCCAGAGAAAGGATAAGACAGAAGGGTATCCAAAGAGAGGAGAGGATAGAACGGCATCCAGAGAGAGGAGAAGACAGAAGGGTATTCAGAGAGATGAGAGGATAGATCAGCATCCAGAGAGGAGTAGACCGAAGGGAATACAGAGAGAGAGGAGAGAAAAAAAGGGCATCCAGAGAGAGGAGAAGACAGAAGGGCATCCAGAGAGAGGAGAGGAGAGAATGGGCTCCAGAGAGAAGAGAGAAAAGAAGTTCATCCAGAGAGAGGAGAGTTCAGAAGGGCATCCACAGAAAAGAGTAAAGAAGTCCATACATATAGAGGAGAAGACAGAAGGGCATCTAGATAGATGAGAGAACAGACGGGCATCTAGCAAGAGGAGAGAACAGAAGGGCACCTAGAGAAGGAGAAGACAGAGCAAATCCAGAGAGAGGAGAGAACAGAAGGGCATTGGGAGATAGGAGAAGACAGAAGGTCACCAGAGAGAGGAGAGAACAGAAGTCCATCCAGAGAGAGGAGAAGACATAAGGGCATTAAGGGAGAGTACAGAATAGAATGGCATCCAGAGAGAGGAGAAGACAGAAGGGAATCCAGAGAGAGGAGAGAACAGAAGGGCATTCAGAGACAGAAGACAGCAGAAGGGCATCCAGAGAGAGGAGAAGACAGAAGGGCATGCGGAAAGAGGAGAGAACAGAAAGGCATCCAGAAAGATTAGAGAACAGAAGGGCATAAAGAGATAGGAGAAGACAGAAGGTCATCCGGAGAGAGGAGAGAACTGATGGGCATTCAGAGAGAGGAGAGGACAGAAGGGATTCTGGACAGAGAAGAGAAAAGAAGGGCATAGGTGAGAGGAGAGGACAGAAGGGCATCCAGAGGGAGGAAAAGACAGAAGGGCATCCAGAAAGAGGAGAGGGAAGAAGGGCATCCCGAGAGAAGAGAGAACAAAGGGTATCCAGAGAGAGGAGAGGGAAGAAGGGCATCCCGAGAGAAGAGAAAACAAAATGCATCCAGAGAGAGGAGAAGACAGAAGGGCATCCATAGAGAGGAGAGGACAGAAGGTCACTCAGAGAGAGGAGAAAACAGAAGGGCATCCGGAGAAAGGAGAGAACAGAAGGGCATCCATAGAGAGAAGACAAACTGGCATCTGGAGAGAGGAGAGAGCAGAAAGCCGTCCAGAGAGAGGAGAAGACAGAAGTGCACCCATGGAGAGGAGAGGTCAGAAGGGCATCCAGAGAGAGGAGAGAACAGAAAGGCATCCATTGAGAGGAGATAACATTAGGGCATCCAGAGAGAGGAGAGGACCGAAGGGCATACAGAGAGAGGAGAGGCCAGAAGAGCATCCAGAGAGACTGGGAGAAAAGAAAGGCATCCAGAGAGAATGTAGGGCAGAAGGGAATGTAGAGAGAGGAGAGAAGAGAAGGGCATCCAGAGAGAGGAGAGAACAGAAGGGCATCCAGAGTGAGGAGAGGAAGAAGGGCATCCAGAGAGAGGAGAAGACAGAAGGGCATCCGGAGAAAAAAAGAGAACAGAGGGCATACATAAAGTGAAGACAGAAGGGCATCTGGAGAGAGGAGAAGACAATAGAGCATCCGGAGAGAGGAGAAGACAGAAGGGAAGCCAGAGAGATGAAAAGACAGAAGGGAATCCAGAGAGAGGAGAAGACAGAAGGACATCCAGAGAGAGGAGAGGAAAGAAGGGCATCCAGAGGGAGTAGAAGACAGAAGGGCATCCTGAAAGAGGAGACAGAAGAAGGGCATCCCGAGGAGAAGACAGAAGGACATCCAGAGAGAGGAGAGGACAGAAGGGCATCCATCGAGAAGAGAGGTCAGAAGGGCATCCAGAGAGAGGAGAGAACAGAAGGGCATCCATTGAGAGGAGAGAACAAAAGGGCATCCAGAGAGAATAGAGGACAGAAGGGCATGTAGAGAGAGCAGAGAGCAGAAGGTTATCCAGAGAAATGAGAAGACAGAAGGGCATCCAGAGTGAGGAGAGGAAGAAGGGCATCCAGAGAGAGGAGAAGACAGAAGGGCATCCGGAGAAAGGAGAGAACAGAAGGGCATACATAGAGTGAAGACAGATGGGCATCCGGAGAGAGGAGAAGACAGAAGAACATCTGGAGAGAGGAGAGAACAGAAGGGCATCCAGAAAGAGGAGAGAGCAGAAAGCCATCCAGAGAGAGGAGAAGATAGAAGAGCATCCGTGGAGAGGAGAGGTCAGAAGGGTATCCAGAGAGAGGAGAGAACAGAAGGGCATCCATTGAGAGGAGAGAACATAAGGGCAGTCAGAGAGAATAGAGGACAGAAGAGCATATAGAGAGAGCAAAGAACAGAAGGGTATCCAGAAAGATGAGAATATAAAAGGGCATAGGGAGAGACGATTAGACAGAAGTGCATCCAGAGAGAGGAGAGAACAGAAGGGCATACAGAGAGAGGAGAAGACAGAAACACATCCACAGAGAGGGAAGAACAGAAGGGCATCCAGAGAGCAGAGAAGACAGAAGGGCATCCAGGGAGAGTAGAGAATAGAACGGTATCCAGAGAGCAGAGAAGACAGAAGAACATCCAGAGAGAGGAGAGAACATATGGGCATCCACAGATAATAGAGGACAGAAGGGCAAATAGAGAGTGCAAAGTACAGAAGGTTACCCAGAAAGAGGAGAAGACAGCAGGGCATCAGGAGATAGGAGAAGACAGAAGGGCTTCCAGAGAGAGGAGAGGACAGAAGGGCATCCACAGAAAAGAGTAAAGAAGGCCATACAGATAGCAGAGAAGACAGAATGGCATCTAGAGAAAGGAGAGAACAGAAGGGCATCCAGAGAAGGACAGAGCAAAACGAGAGAGGAGAGAACAGAAGGGCATTTGGAGAGAGAAAAGAACAGAAGGGAATCGGGAGAGAGGAGAAGACAGAAGGACATCCAGAGAAAGGAGAGAACAGAAGTGCATCAAGAGAGAGGAGAAGACAGAAGGGCATGCGGAGAGAGGAGAGGATAGAACGGCAACCAGAGAGAGGAGAAGACAGAAGGTTATCCAGAGAGAGGAGAGAAACAGAAGGGCATCCACAGAGAGGAGAGAGCAGAAGGGCATCCAGAGAGAGGAGAAGACAGAAGGGCATCCGGAGAGAGGAGAGAACAGATGGGCATCCAGAGAGATGAGAAGACAGAAGGGCATCCATGGAGAGAAGAGTTCAGAAGGGCATCGAGAGAGAGGAGAGATCAGAAGGGCATCCAGAGAGAGGAGAATACAGAAACACATCCACAGAGAGAAGAAAACAGAAGGGCATCCAGAGAGCAGAGAAGACAGAAGGTCATCCAGAGAGAGTAGAGAATAGAATGGTATCCAGAGAGCAGAGAAGACAGAAGAACATACAGAGAAAGTAGAGAACATAAGGGCATCCTGAAAGAATAGAGGACAGAAGGGCATGAAGAGAGAACAGAGAACAGAAGGGTATCCAGAAAGAGAAGAATACAGAAGGCCATCTGGAGATAGGAGAAGACAGAAGGGCATCCAGAGAGAGGAGAGGACAGAATGGCCTCCAGAGAGAAGAGAGAGCAGAAGGGCATCCAGAGACAGGAGATGGCAGAAGAGCATTCAGAGAGAGAAGAGGACAGATCGGCATCCAGAGAGAGGAGAGAGCAGAAGGGCATCCAGGATGAGGAACGGGCAGAGGGGCATCCAGAGAGAGGAGAGGAAAAAAGAGCCTCCCTAGAGAGGAGAGAAGGGAAGGGCAGCCAGAGAGAGGATAAGACAAAAAGGGAATCCATAGAGGAGAGAAGAGAAGGGCATCCAGAGACAGGAAAAGACAGAAGGGAATCTAAAGAGAAGAGAGAACAGAAGAGCATACAGAGAGAGGAGAAGACAGAAGGGCCTACAGAGAGAGGAGAGGACAGATTGGCATCCAGAGAGAGGAGAGAACAGAAATCCATCAAGAGTGAGGATAAGGCACAAGGGCATCTGGAGAGAGGAGAGAACAGAAGGGCATGCAGAAAAACAAGAGAACAGAAGGACATCCAGAGTGAGGAGAGAACAGAAGGGCATTCAGAGAGGAGAGAGCAGAAGGGCATCCAGAGAGAGGAGAGCACAGAAGATCATCCCGATAGATGAGAGAACAGAAGGGAATCCAGACAGAATGGAGGATAGAAGGGCATCTAGAGAGAGGAGAGAAGAGAAGGGAATCCAGAGAGAGGAGAAGACAAAAGGTAATCTCGAGAAGAGAGAACAGAAGGGCATTCAGAGAGAGGGGAGGACAGAAAGGCATCCCAAGTGAGGAGAGGACAGAAGGGATCCAGAGTGAGGATAGAACAGAAAGCCACCCAGATAGAGGAGAAGATGAATAGCATCTAGAGAGAAGAGAGAACAGAGATAGGAGAGAACAGCAGCGCATCCATGAAGAGGGGTGTTCAGAAGGGCATCCAGAGATAGGAGAGAACTGAAGGGCATCCAGAGTGAGGAAAAGACAGAAGGGCATCCATAGATAGGAGAGGACAGAAGGGCATCCGGAGAGAGGAAAGAACAGAACGGCATCTAGAGAAAAGAGAACAGAAGGGCATCCAGAGAAAAAAGAAGACAGAAGGGCATACAGAGAAAAGAGATGAGAGAAGCGCACCCCGAGAGAGGTGAGAACACATGGGCTTCCAGAGAGTTTAGAGAACAGAAGAGAATCCAGAAATAGGATAGAACAGAAGGGCATCCAGAGAGAGCAGAAGACTGAAGGATATCCAGAGAGAGAAGAGGACAGAAGGGCATGCAGAGAGATAAGAATACAGAAGGGCATCCAGAGACTGGAGAGGACAGAAGGGCATTCAGTTAGAGGAGAGAACAGAATGGCATCAAGTGAGAGGAGAAGACAGAAGGGTATCCAGAGTGAGGAGAGAATTGTAAGGCATCCAGAGAGAGGAGAATGCAGAATGGCATCAGGACAGAGGAAAGAACAAAATGGCATCGGGAGAGAGGAGAAGACAGAAGGGCATCCAGAAAGAGGAGAGGACAGAAGGGCATCCAGAGAGCAGAGAAGACAGAAGGGCATCCAGGGAGAGTAGAGAATAGAACGGTATTGAGAGACCGGAGACGACTGAAGAACATCCAGAGAGAAGAGAGAAAAAAGGGCACCCAGAGAGAGGAGAGGTCAAAAGGCCATCCACAGAAAAGAGTAAAGTAGGCCATACAGGGAGAGGAGAAGACAGAAGTGCATCTAGAGAGAGGAGAGAACAGAAGGGCATCTAGAGAGAGGAGAGAACAGAAGGGCATCCAGAGAGCAGAGAAGACAGAAGGGCTTCCAGAGAAAGGAGATAACAGAAGGGCATCTGGAAAGAGAAGAGAGAAGGAATCTAGATGGAGAAGAGGACAGACGGGCATCCTGAGAGAGGAGAGGACAGAAGGACATCCAGAGAGAGAAGAGAACAGAAGGCCATCTGGAGAGAGGAGAAGACAGAAGGGAATCCAGAGAAAGGGGAGAACAGAAGGGCAACCAGAGAGAAAAGAGGACACAAGGGCATCCAGAGAGAGGAGAGAACAGAAGGGCATCCAGAGAGAGGAGAGAACAGAAGGGCATCCAGAGAAAGGAGAGACCAGAAGGGCATCCAGAGAGAGGAGAGGACAGAAGGACATCCTGAGAGAAGAGAGAACAGAAGTGCATCCAGAGAGATTAGAGAACAATTGAGAATCCAGAAAGATGAGAGAACAGAAACCCATCCAGAGAAAGCCGTAGAGTGAAGGACAGCCAGAGAGAGAAGAGGAGAACACAGAAGGGCATCTAGAAAGAGGAGAATACAGAATTGTATCCAGATTGAGGAGAATATTGTCGGGAATCCAGGAAGACAAAAAGACAGAAGGGCATCGGGAGAGACAAGAGAACAGAAGGGCATAGGGAGAGAGGAGAAGACAGAAGGGAATCGAGAGAGAAGAGGACAGACGGGCATCCAGAGAGAGGAGAGCACAGAAGGGCATCCAGAGAAACAAGGGAACAGAGAAATATCCAGAGAGAATAGAGGACAGAAGGGCATCTAGAGAGAGGAGAGAAGAGAAGGGCATCCAGCGAGAGGAGAAGACAAAAAGGGAATCCAGAGAGAGGAGAGAAAAAAGGGCATCCAGAGAGACGAGAGAACAGAGAGGCATCCAGACAGAAGAGAGGACAGAAGGGCATCTAGAGAGAGGAGGGAATAGAAGGGCATCCAGAGAGAGGAGAAGACAGAAACATATCCACAGAGAGGGGAGAACAGAAGGGCCTCCAGAGAGCAGAGAAGTAAGAAGGGCATCCAGGGACAGTAGAGAATAGAATGGTATACAGTGAGCGGAGAAGACAGAAGGGCTTCCAGAGAGAGGAGAGAACAGAAGGGCATCTGGAAAGAGGAGAAGAGAGAAGGAATCTAGATGGAGAAGAGGACAGATGGGCATCCTGAGAGAGGAGAGGACAGAAGGGCATCCAGGGAGAGAAGAGAACAGAAGGTCATCCAGAGAGAGGAGAAGACAGAAGGGAATCCAGAGATAGGAGAGAGCAGAAGGGCATCCAGAGAGAGGAGAAGACAGAAGGGCATCTGGAGAGAGGAAAGAACAGAAGGGCATCCAGAAAAAGGAGAGAACAGAAGTGTATCCAAAGAGACGAGAAGATAGAAGGGAATCCAGAGAGAGGAGAATAAAGAAAGGCATCCGGAGAGAGGAGAGAACAGAAGGATATTTAGAGAGAGAAGAAAACAGAAGGGCATCCAGAGAGAGGAGAAGACAAAAGGCAATCCAGAGAGAGGAGAGAACGAAGGGCATCCAGAGAGAGGAGAGAGCAGAATTGTATCCAGAGAGAGGAGAAGACAGAAGGGCATCCGGAGAGAGGAGAGAACAGAAGGGTATCCAGAAAAAGGAGAGAACAGAAGGGTATCCAAAGAGAGGAGAAGATAGAAGGGAATCCAGAGAAAGGAGAATAAAGAAAGGCATCCGGAGAGAGGAGAGAACAGAAGGACATCCAGATAGAGGAGAAAACAGAAAGGCATCCAGAGAGAGGAGAGAACAGAAGGGCATCTGTAAATAGGAGAAGAGAGGTGGCATCCAGATGTAAAAGAGGACTGACAGGCATCCTGAAAGAGGAGAGGACAGAAGGGCATTAAGGGAGAGAAAAGGACAGAAGGGAATCCTGAGAGTGGAGAGGACAGAAGGGCATCCAGAGAGTGGAGAGTGAAGAAGGGCATCCCGAGAGAGGAGAGAATAGAAGGGCATCCAGAGATAGGAGAAGACAAAAAGGGAATCCAGCGAGAGAAGAGAACAGAAGGTCATCCAGAGGAAGGAGAAGACAGAAGGGCATCCAGAGAGAGGAGAGGGAAAAATGGCATCCAGAGAGAGGAGAAGACAGAAGGCAATCCGGAGAGAGGAGACAACAGAAGGGCATCCAGAGAGAGGAGAGAGCAGAAGGGCATCCAGAGAGAGGAGAAGACAGAATGGCATCCGGAGAGAGGAGAGAACAGAAGGGCATCCAGAAAAGGAGAGAACAGAAGGGCATCCAAAGAGAGGAGAGGATAGACAGGAATCCAGAGAGAGGAGAATCAAGAAGGGCATCTGTAGAGAGGAGAGAACAGAAGGGCATTCAGAGAGAGGAGAGAGCAGAAGGGCATCCAGAGAGAGGAAAGGACAAAAGGGTATCTAGAGAGAGCAGAGAACAGAAGGGCATCCAAAAAGAAGAGAAGACAGAAAGGAATCAGGAGATAGGAAAAGACAGAAAGGCATCCAGAGAGATGAGGAGGCAGAATTTCCTCCAGAGCGAAGACAGAGCAGAAGGGCATACAGAGAGAGGAGAGGAAAGGAGGGCATCCACACAAAATCGTACAGAAGGCCATACAGAGAGAGGACAAAACAGAAGGACATCTAGATAGAGGAGAGAACAGAAGGGCATCCAGAATTAGGAGAGAACAGAAGGGCATCCAGAGAAGGAGAAGACAAAGCGAATCTAGAGAGAGGAGAGAAGAGAAGGGCATCTGGAGAGAGGATAAGACAGAAGGTCATCCAGAGAGAGGAGAGAACAGAAATGCATCCAGGGAAAGGAGAAGACAAAAGGGCATCCAGAGAGAGGAGAGGATAAAACGGCATCCAGAGAGATGAGAATAGAGAAGGGAATCGAGAGAGAGGAGAGAACAGAAGGGAATACAGAGAGAGGAGAGAACAGAATGGCATCAAGAGAGAGGAGAGAGCAGAAGGGCATCCAAAGAGAGGAGAGAGCAGAAGGGCATCCAAAGAGAGGAGAAGACAGATGGGCATCCAGAGAGAGGAGAGGACAGAAGATCATCCCGAGAGAGGAGAGAACAGAAGGGCATCCAGAGAGTGGAGAAAACAGAAGGGCGTCCAGAGAGAGGAGCGCATAGAAGTGCATCTGGAAAGAGGAGAAGAGAGAAGGCATCCAGATGGCGAAAAGGACAGACGGGCAACCTGAGAGAGGAGAGGACATAAGGGCATCCAGGAGAGAAGAGAACAGAAGGGCATGCAGAGAGAGGAGAGTACAGAAGGGCATCGGGGATAGTAGAAGACAGAAGGGCATCTGGAGAGAGGAGAGGACCGAATGGCCTCCAGAGAGAACAGAAGGCAGAGGGCATCCAGAGAGAGGAGTGGAAAGTAGCGCATCCACAGAAAAGAGTACAAAAGGCCATACAGAATGAGGAGAAAAGAGACGGGCATCTAGGAAGGTGAGAAAAGAAGTGCATTCACAGAGAAAAAAGACAGAAGGGAATCTAGAGTGACGAGAGGATTGTAGGGCATCCAGAGAGAGGAGAAGACAGAAGGGCATCAGAAGAGAGGAGAGAAGAGAAGGGCAACTGGAGAGAGGAGAAGACAGAAGGGCACTCAGAGAGAGGAGATGACATAAGGGCATCCAGAGAGAGGAGAAATTAAAAAGCCAATACAGAGAGTGGAGAGAACAGAAGGGCAACCAGAGAGAGGAGAAGGCAGAAGGGCATCCAGAGAGAAGAGAATACAGAAGGACATCCAGAGAGAGGAGAAGACAGAAGGGAATCCATAGCGAGGAGAGAACAAATGGGCATCCAGAGAGAGGAGAAGACAGTAGGGAATCCAGAGAGAAGAGAGAACAGAACAGAATCCAGAGAGAGGAGAGAGCAGAAGGCTATCCAAAGAGAGGAGAAGACAGAAGGGCATCCAAAATGAGGAGAGAACAGAAGGTCATCCAGAAAGAGGAGAGAGCAGAAGGGCATCTAGAGAGAGGAGAAATCAGAAGGGCATCCAGAGAGGGAAGAGAACAGAACGGCATCCAGAAGGAGGAGAAGACAGAAGGGAATCCAGAGAGAGCAGAGAACAGAAGGGCATTATGAGAGAGGAGATGACAGAAGGGCATCCAGAGATGAGAAAACAGAAGAACATCCAGAAAGAGAAGAAAACACAAGGGCATCCAGAGAGAGGAGAGAACAGAAGGGCATCTAGAGAGAGAAGAGGACACAAGGGCATCCAGAGACAGGAGAGGACAGAAGGGCATCCAGAGAGAGGAGTGTGAAGAAGGGCATCCCGAGAGAGGAGAGAACATAAGGGCATCTAGGGAAATGAGAGAACAGAAGAGAATCCAGAAAAAGGAAGGACAGAAGGGCATCCAGAGAGAGCAGAAGACTGAAGGACATCCAGAGAGAGAATAGGGCAGAAGGGCATGCGGAATGAGGAGAAGGCAGAAGGGCATCAAGAGTGAGGCGATTACAGAAGGGCATCCAGAGAGAGGAGAAGACAGAAGGGCATCCAGAGAGAAGAGAAGACAGAATGGCATCCAGAGAGAGAGGAGAAGATAGAAGGCAATCCAGAGAGAGGAGAGAACAGAAGGGCATCCAGATAGAGGAGAGAGCAGAAGGGCATCCAGAAGGAGGAGAAGACAGAAGGGCATCTGGATAGAGGAAAGAACAGAACGGCATCGAGAAAAAGGAGAGAACAGAAGGGTATCCAAAGAGAGGAGAAGACAGAAGGGAATCCAGAGAGAGGAGAATACAGAAGGGCATCCGGAGAGAGGAGAGAACAGAAGGGCATTCAGAGAGAGGAGAGAAAAGAAGGGCATTCAGAGAGAGGAGAGAGCAGAAGGGCATCCAGAGAGAGGAGAATACAGATGGGCATCCAGAGAGAGGAGAGGACAGAAGGGCATCCAGAGAGAGGAGAGAACAGAAGGACATCCAGAGAGAGGAGAAAACAGAAGGGCGTCCAGAGAGAGAGGAGAGAACAGAAGGGCATCTGTAAATAGAAGAGAGGCGGCATCCAGATGGAAAAGAGGACCGATGGGCATCCTGAGAGAGAAGAGTACAGAAGGGAATTCAGGGAGAGAAGAGGACAGAAGGGCATCCAGATAGAGGAGAGAACAGAAGGGCATCCAGAGAGAGGAGAAGACAAAAAGGGAATTCAGAGAGAGGAGAGGACAGAAGGGCATCCAGAGAGAAGAGAGGACAGAATGGCATCCAGAGAGAGGAGAAGACAGAAGGAAATCCAGAGAGAGGAGAGAACAGAAGGGCATCCAGAGAAAGGAGAGAGCAGAAGAGCATCCAAAGAGGAGAAGACAGATGGGCATCCAGAGAGATTAGAGGAAAGAAGGACATCCAGAGGGAGGAGAGAATAGAAGGGCATCCAGAGAGAGGAGAAAAACAGAAGGGCGTCCAGAGACAGGAGAGAACAGAAGGGCATCTCTAAATAGGAGAAGAGAGGAGGCATCCAGATGGAGAAGAGGACCGAATTGCATCCTGAGAGAGGAGAGGCCTGAAGGGCATTCAGAGAGAGAAGATTACAGAAGGGCATCCAGAGAGAGGAGAGGATAAATGGGTATCTATAGAGAACAGAAAACAGAAGGGCATCCAGAAAGAGGAGAAGACAGAAGGTCATCAGGAGACAGGAGAAGACAGAAGGGCATCCAGAGAGAGGAAGAGACAGAATTTCCTCCAGAGAGAAGACAGAGCAGAAGGGCATGCAGAGAGAGAAGAGGAAAGGAGGGCATCCACAAAATAGTACAGAAGGCCATACAGAGAGAGGAGAAGACAAAAGGGCATCTAGGTAGAGGAGAGAACAGAAGGGCATCCAGAAAGAGGAGAGAAAAAAGGGCATCCAGAGAAGGAGAAGACAAAGCGAATCCAGAGAGAGGAGAGAACAGAAGGGCATTTGGAGAGAGGAGAAGACAGAAGGTCATTCGGAGAGAGGAGAGAATAGAAATGCATCCAGAGATAGGAGAAGACAGAAGGGCATAAAGAGAGAGGAGAGGACAGAAGGGCATCTAGAGAGAGCAGAGAACAGAAGGGCATCCAGAAAGAGGAGAAGACAGAAGGGCATCAGGAGATAGGAGAAGACAGAAGGGCATCAAGAGATAGGAGCAGACAGAATTTCCTCCAGAGAGAAGACAGAGCAGAAGGGCATCCAGAGAGAGGAGAGGAAAGAAGAGCATCCACATAAAATAGTATAGAAGGCTATACAGAGAGAGGAGAAGACAGAAGGGCATCCGTAAATAGGAGAAGAGAGGTGGCATCCAGATGGAAAAGAGGACCGACTTGCATCCTGAGAGAGAAGACGACAGAAGGGCATTCAGAGAGAGAAGAGGACAGAAGAGCATCCAGAGAGAGGAGAGGACAGAAGGGCATCCAGAGTGAGGAGAGGACAGAAGGGCATCCAGAGTGAGGAGAGAACAGAAGGGCATCTAGGGAAATGAGAGAACAGAAGAGAATACAGAAAAAGTAGAGAACAGAAAGGCATTCAGAGAGAGCAGAAGACTGAAGGACATCCAGAGAAAGAAGAGGACAGATGGGCATCCGGAGAGAGGAGAGGACAGGACATCCAGTGAGAGGAGAGAACAGAAGGGCATCCAGAGAGAGGAGAAAACAGAAGGGAATCTAGATTGAGGAGAGAATGGTAGGGCATCCAGAGAGTGGAGAAGACAGAAGTGCATCGCAAGAGAGGAGAAAACAGAAGGGCATCCAGAGAGAGGAGATTACAGAAGGGCAGCCATAAAGAGGAGAAGACACAAAGGGAATCCAGAGAGAGAGGAGAGAACAGAAGGGCATCCAGAGAGAGGAGAGAAAAGAAAGGCATCCAGAGAGACGAGAGAACAGAGAGGCATCCAGACAGAAGTGAGGACAGAAGGGCATCTAGAGAGAGGAGGGAATATAAGGGCATCCAGAGAGCAGAGAAGTAAGAAGGGCATCCAGGGAGAGTAGAGAATAGAACGGTATCCAGAGAGCGGAGAAGAGAGAAGAACATCCAGAGAGAGGAGAGAACCTAAGGGCATCCAGAGAGAGTAGAGTACAAAAGGACATGTAGAGGGAGCCGATAACAGAAGGGTATCCAGAAAGAGGAGAAGACAGAAGCGCATCGGGAGATAGGAGACTACAGAAGGGCTTCTAGATAGAGGAGAGGACAGATTGGCCCCTAGAGAAAAGAGAGAAATGAAGGGCATCCAGAGAGAAGAGAGGTCAGAATTGCATCCACAGAAGAGAGTAAAGGAGGCCATACAGATAGAGGAGAAAACAGAAGGGCATCTAGACAGAGTAGAGAACAGAAGGGCATCTAGAGGGAGGAGAGAACAGAAGTGCATTCAGAGAAAGAGAAGACAGAGCGAATCCAGAGAGAGGAGAGAACAGAAGTGCATTCAGAGACAGGAGAGAACAGAAGTGCATCGGGAGAGAGGAGAAGACAGAAGGTCATCCAGAGAAGTAGAGTACAGATGTACATCCAGAGAGAGGAGAAGACAGAAGGGCATCCAGAGAGAGGAGAGGATAGAACAGCATCCAGAGAGAGGAGAAGACAGAAGGGAATCCAGAGAGAGGAGAGAACAGAAGGGCATCCAGAGACAGGAGAGAGCAGGGCATCCAGAGAGAGGAGAAGACAGAAGGGCATCCGAAAGAGGAGAGAACAGGTGGGCATCCAGAAAGAGGAGAGAACAGAAATGCATCAAGGGAGAGGAGAAGACAGAAGGGAATCCAGAGAGAGGAGAGAACAGAAGGGCATCCAGACAGAAGAGAGTGCAGAAGGGCATCCAGGAGAGGAGAAGACAATAGGGCATCTGAAGAGAAAGAGAACAGAAGGGAATCCAGAGAGAGGATAGAGAAGAAGGGCATTCAGAAAGAGGAAAAGACAGAAGGGCATCTGGAGAGAGGAGAGAACAGATTGGCATCCAGAGAGAGAAGACACAAGGGAAGGTGGAGAGGCAAGAGAACAGAAGGGCATAGTGAGAAGGGAGATAACAGAAGGGCATCCAGAGAGAGGAGAGGACAGAAGGGCATCCAGCGGGAGGAGAAGACAGAATGACATCCAGAGAGAGGAGAGGGAAGAAGGGCATGCTGAGAGAGGAGAGAACAAAGGTCATCCAGAGAGAAAACAGGACAGAAAGGCATCTAGAGGGAAAAGACAGAAGCGCATCAAGAGAGGAGATAAGAGAAGGGAATTTAGTGAAAGGAGAAGACAAAAACAGAATCCAGAGAGAGGAGAGAACAGAAGGGCATCCATAGAGAGGAGAGGACAGAAGAGTATCCAGATAGAGGAGAGAACAGAGCGGCAGCCAGATAGAATAGAGGACTGAAGGTCATCTAGAGAGAGAAGAGAAGAGAAGGGCATCCAACAAGAGGAGAAGACAAAAAGGGAATCCAGAGAGAGGAGAAAACAAACAGACGTCCAGGGAGAGGAGATAACAGAAGGGCATCCGTAAATAGGAGAAGAGAGGTGGCATCCAGATGGAAAAGAGGACCGACGGGCATCCTGGGAGAGGAGAGGACAAAAGGGCATTCAGGGAGAAAAGAGAACAGAAGGGCATCCAGAGAGAGGAGAGGACAGAAGGGCATCAAGAGAGAGGAGAGTGAAGAAGGGCATCCCAAAAGAGAAGAGAACAAAAGAAACTCTAGGGAAATGAGAGAACAGAAGATAATCCAGAAAAAGGAGAGAACAGAAGGGCATCCAGAGAGAGAAGAGGACATATGGGCATCCAGAGAGAGGAGAGGACAGAAGGACATCCAGTGAGAGGAGAGAGCAGAAGGTCATCAAGAGAGAGAAGATTCCAGAAGGGCATCCAGAGAGAGGAGAGGACAGAAGGGCATCAAGGAGAGAAGAGAACAGAGGGCTTCCAGAGAGAGGAGAGGACAGAATAGCATCTAGAGAGATAAGAGAACAGAAGGGCATCCCGAAAGAGGAGAAGACAGAAGGGCATCGGGAGATAGAATAAGACAGAAGGGCATCCAGTGATAGGAGAATACAGAAGGGCATCTAGACGGAGGAGAGTGAAGAAGGGCATGCAGAGAGAGGAGAGGACAAAAGGGATCCAGAGAGTGGAGAGAACGGAAAGCCATCCAGAATGAGGAGAAGACAGAAGGGCATCTAGAGAGAGGAGAGAAGAGAAGGGCATCCAGAGAGAGGAAAGATCAAAAGGGAATCCATGGAGAGGAGAGTTTAGAAGGGCATCCAGAAATAGGAGAAGACAGAAACGCATCCACAGAGAGGAGAGTACTGAAGGTCCTTCAGAGGGAGGAGAGAACAAAACGGCATCCAGAAGGAGGAGAATACAGAAGGGAATCCAGAGAGAAAAGAGGACAGAAGGGCATCCAGAGAGAGGAGAAACAGAAAGGCTTCCAGAGAGAGGAGAGCACAGAAGACCATCTGGAAAGAGGAGAAGAGAGAAGGCATCCAGATGGAGAAGAGGACCGACGGGCATCCTGAGAGAGGAGAGGACAGGAGGGCATTCAGGGCATTCCCATGTGGTGGACAGTGGAGAGGACTTCCCTGTTGAGGACAGTGAAAAGGACATTTCTGTGGTGGACAGTGGGGAGGATGCTTCTGTGTTGGACAGTTGGGAGGACTTCCCTGTGGTGGACAGTGGAGAGTTCGTCCCTGTAGTGTACAGAGATAAGGACTTCCTTGTGGTGGACAGTGGACAGGATGCCTTTGTGATGGTCAGTGGAAAGGATTTCACTCTGGTGGACAGTGGAAAGGACATCACTGAGGTGGACAGAGGGATGGATGTTCCTCTGTTGGACAGTTGGGAGGATGTCTTTTGGTGGACATTGGGAAGACATCCTTGTGTTTGACAGTGGGGAGGATTTCACTGTGGTGGACAGTAAGGAGGACGAACTTGTGGACAGTGTGGAGAACGTTCCTGTGGTTCACAGAGGATGTCTATGTGGTACACAGTGGGGAGGACATCACGGTGATGGACAGTTTTAAGTATGTCACAGTGGTGGTCAGAGAGGAGGATTTCCCTGTGGTAGACAGTGTGAAGAACATCCCTGTGGTGGACAATGTGGAATACGTCTCTTTGGTGGACAGTGGGGAGGACATCCCTTTGGTGGATGTGGCGAGGAAGTCCCTGTTGTGGACAGTGTTGAGGACTTCACTGTGGTGGACAGTGAGGAGGACGTCCCTGTTGTAGACAGTGGAGATAATGTCCCTGTGGTGGACAAAGGGGAGAACATCCCTGTTGTGAACAGTGGAGAGGACTTCCATGTGGTGGATTTTGGGAAGGACATCCCTGTGGTGGACAGTGGGGAGGCCATCCCTGTCATGGACTGTGGGGAGGACTAAACTGTGGTGGATGTGGGGAGAACATCCCTTTGGTAGACAGTGGGAAGGTCTTTGTTGTGGACTGTAGAGAGGACATCCCTGTGGAGGACAGTTAGGAGTACGTCCCTGTAGTGGATGGTGGAAAGGATGTTCCTGTGGTTTGCATTTAGAAGGACATCTCTGTGGTGGACAGTGGAGAAAAACGTCCTGTGGTAGAGTGGAGAGTATGTTCCTGTGTTGGACATTTAGCAAGACATCTCTGTGGTGGACGGAGGAAATTACAACCTTTGGTGAACAGTTGCAAGCACGTCTTGGTTGTAGACAATGGGGAGACTATCACTATGGTGGACAGTGAGGAGAATTTCCCTGTGTTGGACAGTGGAAAATATCCCTGTGGTGGTCAGTGGGGAAACCATCTCTGTGGTTTAAGGAGGGGAGGACATCCCTGTGGTGGACAGTGGGGAGGACATCTCTGTGATTGACAGTGAGGAGGACGTCACTGTCGTGGGCAGTGGGAAGGATGTCCCTCTGGTGGAAAGTGGGAAATTCATCTCTGTGGCTTACTGTTGGGAGGACATCCCTGTGCTTGACAGTGGATAAAATATCTCTGTAGTGGACAGTGAAGATGATGTCCCTGTGGTGGACAGTGGGAAAAATGTCTCCGTGGTGGACAGTGGAGAAAACATCTTTGTGGTTTAAGTAGAGGAGGACATCCCTGTGATGTACAGTGGGGAGGACTTCCCTGTAGTGGACATTGAGGAAGACTTCTCTGTAGTGGACAGTGAGAAGGGTGTTTCTGTGTTGGACGTTGGGGAGGACTTCTCTGTAGTGGACCGTGAGAAACACATCCATGTGGTAGACAATGAGGATATCGCTGTGGTGGACAGTGAGAAGAACCTCACTGTGGTGGACAGTGGGGAGGACGTTGCTCTTGTGGACAGTTGGTAGGACTTACCTGTGGTTGACAGTGAGGAGGACATACCTATGGTGGACAATGGAAAGGACGTCTTTGTGGTGGACCCTGAGGAGGATGTTCTTTTGGTGCACAGGAAGACGTCCCTTGGACAGTGGGGAGGATGTCTCTGTGTTGGAAAGTGGGGAGGATGTCCCTGTGGTGGACATTGGGAGGACATCTCTGTGGTGGACAGTGGGGTGGAGGTACCTGTGGTGCACAGGAGAATGTCCCTTTAGTGCACATTGAGGAGAATGTTTCTGTAGTGAACAGTGGGAACTACGTCCCTGTGGTGGACAGTTGGAAGAACACCCCTGTGGTAGACAGTGTTAAGGTCATCCCTGTGGTACACAGAATGATGTCCCTTTGTTGGACAGTGGGAAGGACGCCCCTGTGGTAGACTGTGAAATGACGTCCATATGATACACAAGAGGACGCCCCTGTGGTGGAAAGTCTAGAAGACGTCCCTGTGGTGGACAGTTGGAAGGATGTCTCTGTGGTGGAAAGTGAGAAGTACATACCTGTGGTAGTCAGTGCTGAGGCCGTAACTGTGGTAGACATTGGGAAGGATTTCTCTGTTATGGACATAGGGAAGGACATCCTGTGGTGCACAGGAGGAAGTCCCTGTGGTGGAGAGTGGGGAGGATATCCCTGTGTTGGACAGTGTGGCAGATGTCCCTGTGGTGGTAAAAGAGGAAGACGCCCCTATGGTGGACAGCGGAGACTAGGTCTCTGTGTTACACAGGAGGAGGTCTTGTGGTGGACAGTGAAAAGGACATCCCTGTGGTGGACAATGGGGAGTACATTTATGTGGTAGACAGTGACAGGACTTCGCTGTGGTGGACACTGGGAAGGATGTCCCTGTGGTGAACAGTGGGGAAAAAATTTCTGTGGTTTCCAGTGTGGAGGACATCCCTGTGGCAGACAGTGGGTAGGACATCTCTGTGGTGAACAGTGAGGAGGACGTCTCTGCAGAGGACAGTGGGAAGGATGTCCCTGTGGTGGACAGTGGGGAAAACCTTTTTTAGTGGACAGTGGGAAGCACATCTCTTTGGTAGACAGGGGGAGGCCATGGCTGTGGTGGAGAATGAGGAATATGTCCCTCTGGTGGACAATGGGGAAGATTTCTCTGTGGTGGACACTGGGGAGGATGACATTTGGACAGTGGGGAAAATGTTCATGTGGTGCACTAGAGGACATCCCTGTGGTTTACAGTGGGATAGATGTGCCTGTGGTGGACAGGGAGGAGGACATCTTTGTGGTGGACAGTGGTGAGGACGTTTCTGTTGTGCACAGGAGGATGTTCCTGTGGTGCACATTGGGAAGGAAGTCCCTGTGGTGGAGAATGGGGAACATCCCTTTGGTGGACAGTGGGGAGGACACACATGTGGTGGACAGTGGTAAGGACATCTCTGTGGTACACAGAATGTCCATGTGGTGAAACCTGGGGAAAACATCCCTTTGATGGACAGTGGGGTTGCCGTCACTGTTGTGGACTGTGGGAAGAATGTACCTGTTGTGGACGGTGGGAAGGACATTTCTGTGGTTGACATTGAGAAGGCTGTTTCTGTGGTGGACAGTGGGAAGGATGTCCCTATTGTGGAAAGTGAGAGGACATCCCTGTGGTGCACAGGAGAACAACATTTTGGGGGATAGAGGGGAGGACATTCCTGTGGTAGACAGTCCAGAGGATGTCACTGTGATGAGCATTGGGGATGACATCTCTGTCTTAGACAGTGTGCACTACATCCTTGTGGTGGTCAGTAGGAAGGACACCCCTGTGGTGGATATTGGGGAGGATGTCTCTGTTGTACACAGTAGTTAGTCCTAGTGGTGGATATTTTGGAGAACATCTCTTGGCATACAGTGTGGAGGATATCTCTGTTTTGGACATACATGTGGTGGACAGTCTGGAAGATGTCACTGTGGTGGATGTCCGTTAGGTAAACAGTGTGGAGGATTAACCTTTGGTAGACAATGGGCAGGAAATTTCTATAGTAGACAGTGGGAAGGATGTCCCTGCGTTAGATAGTGAAGAGGAGGTCCTTGTGGTGGACAGTGGGGGAGAATTCACTGTGGTGGAGAGTGAGGAGGATGTATTAGTAGTGGGCATTTGGAAGGACATCCTTGTGATAGACAGTGGGGAGGACATCTCTGTGGTACACAGAGAGGAATACATCACTGTGGTGGACAGTAGGGAGGATGTCCTTGTGATGGACAGTGGGGAAAATGTACCTGTGGTGCACATGAGAATGACACTGTGGTGGACAGTGGGGAGGATGTCCCTATGTTGGACAGTGGGAAGTACGTTTCTGTGGTGGACAGTGGAGAGGATGTTTCGGTGGTGGTCAATGAGGAGGACGCCACTGTGATAGACAGTGTAAAGGATGTTTCTTTGGTGGACAGTGGGGAGGACGTAACTGTGGTAGACAGTGGGGAGGACTTTTTGGGGAGTCTGGGGTTCACATCTCTGTGGTAGACAGTAGGGAGGCCATGTCTGTGGTGGACCATGAAAAATACGTCCTTGTGGTGGACAGTGGGGAAGAATTTTTGGTGGTGGACAGTGGGTAGGATATTTCTGCTGTGGACAGTGAAGAGAACATCCCTTTGGTGGACAGTGGGAAAAATGTCCCTGTGGTGGATAGTGGAGAGGAAATCCCCGAGGTTTACAGTGAGCAAAAGTTCCCTTTGGTGGACAGTGAGGAGTATGTCCCTGTGTGGACAGTTCTAAGGATGTTCCTATAGTGAAAAATGGGGAGGACATTTTTGTGGTGGACAGTGGGGAGAATTTTCCTGTACTGGACACTGGGGAGGACAACCTTTTGGACAGTGGGGAGAACATTCCTGTGGTGCACAGGAGGACATCCCTGTGGTGGACAGTGGGAAAGATGTCCTTGTGGTGGACAGGGAGGAAGACATCTCTTTGGTGGACTGTGGGGAGGATGTTTCTTTTGTGCACAGAAGCATGTTCCTTTGGTGCGCAGTGGAGAAGAAATTCCTGTGGTGGACAGAGGGTATAAAGACCCTGTAGTGGACAGTGGTAAGGAGGTCCCTGTTGTACACAGGAGGATGTTACTGTGGTGGACACCGTGGAAAACATCTTTTTGATGGACAGTGGGGTGGCTGTCACTTTCGTGGAAGATGGGAAGAACATAACTTTGCTGGACAGTGAGGAAGACATCTCTGTGTCTGATAGTGAGAAGGATGTGCTGTGGTGGACAGTGGGTAAGACATCTCTTTTGTAGACAGTGGGGAGGACGTCCCTGTGGTGCACAGAAGGATAAGACTGTGGTGGATATTCTGGAAGATGTCCCAGTGGTGAACAGTGGGGAGGAAAATTCTCTCTTGGACAATGTGGAGCATCTCCTTGTGTTGGTCAGTGGGAAGGACACCCCTGTGGTGGACACTGGGGAGGACATCCCTGTTGTACACAGGAGTTAGTCCCTGTGGTGGACAGTTTGGAGGATATCTCTGTGGCAGAAAGTGTGGAGGGCATCTCTGTGGTGGACAGTGTGAAGGACATACCAGTGGTCGACAGTGGGGAGGATGTCCCTCTGGTGGACACTGGGGAGGACATCCCTGTTGTGGACACTAAGGAGGACATCCCTGTGGTAGACTGTAGGGAGGATATCCCTGTTGTAAACGGTAGGGAGCCTATCCCTGTTTTGGACAGTGAGGTGGATGTCATTTAGGTAAACTGTGTGGAGGACTTCCCTCTGGTGGACAGTGAGGAGGAAATTCCTGTGGTGGACAGTGTAAAGAACATCCCTGTGGTGGACAGTGGGGATGAAATCCCTATGGTGGACAGTGGAAAGGGCTTTTTTCTGGTGGACAGTGAGGAAGAAATTCCTGTGGTGGACAGTGGGAAGGTCATTCCTGTGGTGGACAGTGGGGATGAATTCAGTGGGGTGGATAGTGGGGAGGACTTTTTTTGGTGGACTGTGGGGAGAACATTCCTGTGGTGCACAGGAGGATGTCCCTGTAGTAGGCAATAAGGAGGATGTCCCTGTGGTGGACAGTGTGGAGGTCCTCTTTGTGATGGACAATGGGGAGGAGGTTTTTGTGATGGACTGTGGGAAGAAGATCCCTGTAGTGCACAGGGGACGTCCCTGTGGTGAAGTGTGGAGGATATCTTTGTGGTGGACAGTGAGGAGGACATCCATATGGTAGACAGTGGGGAGGATATCCCTGTTGTAAACGGTGGGGAGCATATCCCTGTGGTGGACAGTGAGGTAGATGTCATTTAGGTAAACTGTGTGGAGGACTTCCCTCTGGTGGACAGTGAGGAGGGAATTCCTGTGGTGGACAGTGTGAAGGACATTTCTGTGGTAGACAGTGAAAGGATTCCCAGTTTTATACCATGAGGAGGACATACCTCTAGTGGAGTGTGGAGAGGACACTCTTGTGTTGGAAAGTGGGAAAGATGTCCCTATGGTGGACTCTGGGGAGGATGTCCCTGTGGTAAACAATGGGGAAGATATTCCTATGGTGGACAGTGAGGTGGGTGTCCCTTAGGTAAACAGTGTTGAGGATTAAACTTTGGTGGACAATGGGTAAAACATATCTATAGTGGACAGTGGGGAAGATGTCCATGTTGTATAGTGAAGAGGAGGTCCTTGTGCTGGACAGTGGGGAGGAATTCACTGTGGTGGACTGTGAAGAGGACGTATTAGGGTCGGCAATTGGGAGGACGTTTTGTGGTGGAGAGTGAGGAGGAAGTTTCTGTGGTGGACATTGGGGAGGACATCTCTGTGGTGAACAGTGAGGAGTACGTCCCAGTGGTGGACCCTAGGGAGGATGTCCTTGTGATGGATAGTGGGGAGGACGTTCCTGTGGTGGACAGTGGGAAGTACATTTCTCTTGTGGACAGTGGATAGGATGTTTCAGTGGTGGTCAATGAGGAGGATGCCACTGTGATGGACAGTGGAAAAGATGTTTCTTTTGTGAACCGTGGGGAGGATGTAACTGTGGTAGACACTGGGGAGGACGTCCCTGTTGTGGACACTGGAATAGACATCTGTGGGGGACAATCGGGAGGACATTGCAGTAGAGCACAGAAGGACGTCCCTGTTTAGGACAGTGGCAAGGATGTCCCTGTGGTGAACAGTTGCGAGGACTTCCCTGTGGTAAACAGTGGGAAGGATATCCCTGTGGTGGACAGTGAGGGGGTGTATATTAGGTAAACAGTGCTGAAGATTTCCCTCTGGTGGACAGTGAGGGAGAATTCCCTGTGGTGGATAGTGGAGAGGACTTCCCTCTGCTGGACAGTGAGGAGGAATTCCCTGTGGTGGAGGGTGAGAAGGATGTCTCTGTGGTCGACCGTTGAGAGTATTTCAGTGGAGTGGACAGTGAGAAGGATATCCGTGTGTTGGACAGTGAGGAGGATGGTCCTGCAGTGCACAGGAGGACATGCCGGTGGTGGAGAGTGGGGAGAAGTTCACTGTGGTGGAAAGTGTGGAAGATGTCCTTGTGGTGGTCAGTGTTTAGGATGCCCCTGCTGAGGACAGTGGTTACGTAGTTCCTGAGGTTCATAGGAAGATGTCCTTGTGATGGAAAGTGGGGAGGACTTCTTTGTTGTCTAAAGTGAGGAGGACATTTCTGTGGTGGACAGTTGGGGAGAACATTCTTATGGTGGACAGTGGGGAGGACATTTTTGTGGACTGTGGGATGCACATCTCTGTGGTAGACAGTGAGGAGGCCATGCATTTTGGGGACCATGAGGAATATGTCCCAGTGGTGAATGGTGGAGATGAATTCTCAGTGGTGGACAGTGGGGAGGACATCCCTGTTGTGGACAGTGGGTAGGACATCTTTGTTGTGGACAGTAAGGAGAACGTCTCTTTGGTATACTGTGGGGAAAATGTCCCTGTTCTGGATAGTGGAGAGGACATCCCTGAGGTTTACAGTGGGGGGGACTTCCTTTGTTGGACAGGAGAGAGTACGTCCCTATGGTAGACAGTTGAAATCATGTCCCTATAGTGGACAGTAGGGAGGATGACCTTGTGGTGGACAGTGGGTAGGATTTAACTCTGGTGGACACTGGGGAGGATGACATTTTGGACAGTGGGGAGAACGTTCCTGTGGTATACAGGAGGAGTCCCTTTGTTGGAAAGTGGGAAAGACTTGCCTGTGGTGGAAAATGCAGAGGATATCTCTGTGGTAGACAGTTGTGAGGACATTTCTGTTGTGCACAAAAGGATGTTTCTCTGGTGCAAACTGGGGAGGACATCTCTGTAGTGGATAGTGGGGATAATGCGCCTGTAGTTGAC